>NC_054372.1:78959630-79097130 GCF_017654675.1 Xenopus laevis
AAAAGGAGGGTAAATGTTGTAGAGAGTTAAGTGCAGGGGATGAATCAATATTGCCATTAGAATTACTTCCAACCTTATTCAACAAGTTTTCATCATACAAGGGAACACTTCGCGAAAACGGCTGTGGTGGGAGAAATGCGATTGTTAAGGTCTATGGGCTGCGGAAATCGGACATGGTTAACATTAGATAGTACATTTTTTGGGAACGTTTAGAAGGGGGCTGGAAATCAATTTGCATTTAGAATTAAGCTTTCAACACTATCTCGTTAAAAAGAGATTCTTGTCTTGATCAGGGACAAGGCAAGTAGAAAAATTTGGAATATGCAATCTGTCTATTATTGCACTGTAGTTATTGGCAGTGGCTTTTGGTTAATAGCTGTTAAGCTTGGTTTTGTAAAAGTTGTAGGAGTGCAAAATCCAATATGGCGATTGATTAGCTTTCACTGGACTAAACCTGGTGTGCAGCGAGGTGTTTTGCAGATGAATGACACTTTGGCAAACAATAGTGGGCCAAAATATGCAATTTTGTAGAAGTTCTATGGGGGAAGAGGCAGTCTGGGTTAACATTTTTAAGGCTGTGAAACTTATATGGGGGAAAAGGATTAGATGCCAGGGGAGCTTTGGGCGAAGGATCCAATATGCATTAGAATTAGTTTCCAACAGCTTTGTCGACTTTCAAAGCTTTTGGGATCAAGGAAGGCAAAGGGGAAACACTATGTAAAAGGGGCCACTCTGCAATAGATGGCAATCGTATCTATGGGGAGTGGAAATGCACTGGTTAAGCATTAGCTGTGTAATTTTTGGAAAAGTTGTCAAGGTCTGGCATAATACATATGCTATTAAGAATTACTTCAAACTACCTTCAGGAACAATTTTTTCTGCACAATAAAACCAACGGGAAATTGCAAAACACTGTGCAGATTGTCATTGATAATCTATAGACTGGCATTCTGGTGAGTGTAAGCAGGTAGAGCGTATCTTTTTGTTGGAAGGCTTGCAGGGTTGCAAATCCAATATGTCATTGGGAATTAGCTTCAAGTGTTACCTGTTCGGAAAGTTTATGCATCAAGAGGAAAGCAACGGAACACGTGCAAGGTCCTGCCACTCATGCACTTGTATAGTCTATGGGAGTGGGCTCTGGTTAACGAATTAGCGACTTAATTATTTGAAAAGTATGTCAAGGGTGGCAAATTTATATGCATAGTTAGGAGTTGGTTCCAACTACACTTAGCAAAGATTTTTATCAATAAAACAACGGGGAACACTTGCAAAAACACTGTGCAAAATTGCAACTTTGTTAGCTCTTGGACTGCAATTCGGATACATTAGTTGTAACGAGTTGGAAAGTTGCAGGTGTGGCATTCTAATATGATTAGATATTTCTTTACAACACTATCACCAACTTCAGCCAAGTTTTTTGTATCAATTAACAAACAACAGGGAACCTATGGCAAAAAACTAAGTGTGAAAATGCATTGTAAGTTATGGGAATGCATAGCTGGTTAACATTGAGTGGTACTTTTTGGAAAGTTGCCATAGTGGCTAGTGGCAAGATCCATTAGCATTAGAATTAGCTTCCAAATTACTGTCACTTCAAAAAGTTGTTGCCCGATAGAGGGGAAAAGCATCAGAAACGGCTTGACAAGAGACTCTGCTTAATTCATTCTGGTAAGTCTCGGGAGCTGTCATTCTGGTTAAATTAGCTGTATATTTGTGAAAAGGGTTGGTCAGGGCTTGCAAATCCAATAATAGGCGGTGTAAGAATTAGTTCCTAACATATCTCTTCAGCAGTGTTTTCTGGCATAAAAAAACGGGAAATTGGCAAAACACTGTGTAAGAGAAGATGCATTGGGGTAGAGTTTATGGGATATGGGTTTGGTAAGATTAGCTGTAATCCTTCTTGGTAATAGTTGCCGGTGCTTGCAAATCCATATGCACTTAGAATTAGCTTCCAACATTCACTTCACAAAGTTGCATCAGGAAAAGAACAGAAACACTTTGCAAAGCATTCCTGCGATAATGCACTGTAAGTTATGGGAGTGCATTCTTAGGTAACATTAGCTGTCCTTTCTTGGTTAAATTGCTGAGGTGGGCCTTGGGAATCCATTATGCCTATTAATTATAGGAATTACGAGATTGTTCACTTTTCATAAAAGTTTTGGCGAGATCAAGGGAAAGCAACGAGGAAGCACTGTGCAAAACACTCTGATATAGGGCTGAAGTCTATGGAGTGGCATTCTGGTTAATATTAGCGGTAACTTTTTTGAAAAAGTTGTCAGGAGACTTGAAATCCTTATGCATGGATTTAGCTCATATAAACTTAGTCAAGTTTTTTCCATCAGATGGACCAATAATAGGGAATCATTTGCAAAACATGTGTCAATATGGGCATTGTAAGTTCTAAAATGGGATATGGCAATTCTAGGAGTTAAATATAGATGTAACTTTTTTTGGGAAGTTGCAGGGCTTGCAGAATTCAATTAGCAATTAGAATTAGCTTGTGCCACACGTTAGCCTTCAAAGTTTTGCATTAAGGAAAGCACAGAAAAAGCTTGAATAGCACTTCTGACATAATCGCAACTGGTAAGTTATGGGAGATGCATCTGGTTAACGCATGTGAGGTGTAAATTGATTGAAAAAGTTTGTCAGGCTGCAAATACACAATTGCACTGTGAATCTAAGTTCCCAAATAGACAGGACTTCAGTTAAGTTTTTCATCAAGGAAAAGCAACAGAAACACTTGCAAAAGCACTCTGGCCATAATGCACTGTAAGTCTATGGGAGTGCATTCTGGTTAACATTAGCTGTAACTTTTTGAAAAGTTGTCAGGGCTGCAAATCCAATATGCCATTAGAATTAGCTTCCAACACTACACCTTCAGCAAGTTTTTCATCAATAACAAACAACGGGAACACTTGCAAAAACACTGTGCAAAAATGCATTGTAAGTCTATGGGAATGCATTCTGGTTAACATTAGCTGTAACTTTTTGGAAAGTTGCCAGGGCTGCAAATCCAATATGCCATTAGAATTAGCTTCCAACACTTCACCTTCAAAAAGTTTTGCATCAAGGAAAAGCAACAGAAACACTTGCAAAAGCACTCTGCCATAATGCACTGTAAGTCTATGGGAGTGCATTCTGGTTAACATTAGCTGTAACTTTTTGAAAAGTTGTCAGGGCTGCAAATCCAATATGCCATTAGAATTAGCTTCCAACACTACACCTTCAGCAAGTTTTTCATCAATAACAAACAACGGGAACACTTGCAAAAACACTGTGCAAAAATGCATTGTAAGTCTATGGGAATGCATTCTGGTTAACATTAGCTGTAACTTTTTGGAAAGTTGCCAGGGCTGCAAATCCAATATGCCATTAGAATTAGCTTCCAACACTTCACCTTCAACAAGTTTTGCATCAAGGAAAAGCAACAGAAACACTTGCAAAAGCACTCTGCCAAAATGCATTGTAAGTCTATGGGAGTGCATTCTGGTTAACATTAGCTGTAACTTTTTGGAAAGTTGCCAGGGCTGCAAATCCAATATGCCATTAGAATTAGCTTCCAACACTTCACCTTCAAAAAGTTTTGCATCAAGGAAAAGCAACAGAAACACTTGCAAAAGCACTCTGCCAAAATGCATTGTAAGTCTATGGGAGTGCATTCTGGTTAACATTAGCTGTAACTTTTGCGAAAGTTGTCAGGGCTGCAAATCCAATATGCCATTAGAATTAGCTTCCAACACTACACCTTCAGCAAGTTTTTCATCAATAACAAACAACGGGAACACTTGCAAAAACACTGTGCAAAAATGCATTGTAAGTCTATGGGAATGCATTCTGGTTAACATTAGCTGTAACTTTTTGGAAAGTTGCCAGGGCTGCAAATCCAATATGCCATTAGAATTAGCTTCCAACACTTCACCTTCAAAAAGTTTTGCATCAAGGAAAAGCAACAGAAACACTTGCAAAAGCACTCTGCCATAATGCACTGTAAGTCTATGGGAGTGCATTCTGGTTAACATTAGCTGTAACTTTTTGAAAAGTTGTCAGGGCTGCAAATCCAATATGCCATTAGAATTAGCTTCCAACACTACACCTTCAGCAAGTTTTTCATCAATAACAAACAACGGGAACACTTGCAAAAACACTGTGCAAAAATGCATTGTAAGTCTATGGGAATGCATTCTGGTTAACATTAGCTGTAACTTTTTGGAAAGTTGCCAGGGCTGCAAATCCAATATGCCATTAGAATTAGCTTCCAACACTTCACCTTCAAAAAGTTTTGCATCAAGGAAAAGCAACAGAAACACTTGCAAAAGCACTCTGCCATAATGCACTGTAAGTCTATGGGAGTGCATTCTGGTTAACATTAGCTGTAACTTTTTGAAAAGTTGTCAGGGCTGCAAATCCAATATGCCATTAGAATTAGCTTCCAACACTACACCTTCAGCAAGTTTTTCATCAATAACAAACAACGGGAACACTTGCAAAAACACTGTGCAAAAATGCATTGTAAGTCTATGGGAATGCATTCTGGTTAACATTAGCTGTAACTTTTTGGAAAGTTGCCAGGGCTGCAAATCCAATATGCCATTAGAATTAGCTTCCAACACTTCACCTTCAAAAAGTTTTGCATCAAGGAAAAGCAACAGAAACACTTGCAAAAGCACTCTGCCATAATGCACTGTAAGTCTATGGGAGTGCATTCTGGTTAACATTAGCTGTAACTTTTGAAAAGTTGTCAGGGCTGCAAATCCAATATGCCATTAGAATTAGCTTCCAACACTACACCTTCAGCAAGTTTTTCATCAATAACAAACAACGGGAACACTTGCAAAAACACTGTGCAAAAATGCATTGTAAGTCTATGGGAATGCATTCTGGTTAACATTAGCTGTAACTTTTTGGAAAGTTGCCAGGGCTGCAAATCCAATATGCCATTAGAATTAGCTTCCAACACTTCACCTTCAAAAAGTTTTGCATCAAGGAAAAGCAACAGAAACACTTGCAAAAGCACTCTGCCATAATGCACTGTAAGTCTATGGGAGTGCATTCTGGTTAACATTAGCTGTAACTTTTGAAAAGTTGTCAGGGCTGCAAATCCAATATGCCATTAGAATTAGCTTCCAACACTACACCTTCAGCAAGTTTTTCATCAATAACAAACAACGGGAACACTTGCAAAAACACTGTGCAAAAATGCATTGTAAGTCTATGGGAATGCATTCTGGTTAACATTAGCTGTAACTTTTTGGAAAGTTGCCAGGGCTGCAAATCCAATATGCCATTAGAATTAGCTTCCAACACTTCACCTTCAAAAAGTTTTGCATCAAGGAAAAGCAACAGAAACACTTGCAAAAGCACTCTGCCATAATGCACTGTAAGTCTATGGGAGTGCATTCTGGTTAACATTAGCTGTAACTTTTGAAAAGTTGTCAGGGCTGCAAATCCAATATGCCATTAGAATTAGCTTCCAACACTACACCTTCAGCAAGTTTTTCATCAATAACAAACAACGGGAACACTTGCAAAAACACTGTGCAAAAATGCATTGTAAGTCTATGGGAATGCATTCTGGTTAACATTAGCTGTAACTTTTTGGAAAGTTGCCAGGGCTGCAAATCCAATATGCCATTAGAATTAGCTTCCAACACTTCACCTTCAAAAAGTTTTGCATCAAGGAAAAGCAACAGAAACACTTGCAAAAGCACTCTGCCATAATGCACTGTAAGTCTATGGGAGTGCATTCTGGTTAACATTAGCTGTAACTTTTTGAAAAGTTGTCAGGGCTGCAAATCCAATATGCCATTAGAATTAGCTTCCAACACTACACCTTCAGCAAGTTTTTCATCAATAACAAACAACGGGAACACTTGCAAAAACACTGTGCAAAAATGCATTGTAAGTCTATGGGAATGCATTCTGGTTAACATTAGCTGTAACTTTTTGGAAAGTTGCCAGGGCTGCAAATCCAATATGCCATTAGAATTAGCTTCCAACACTTCACCTTCAAAAAGTTTTGCATCAAGGAAAAGCAACAGAAACACTTGCAAAAGCACTCTGCCATAATGCACTGTAAGTCTATGGGAGTGCATTCTGGTTAACATTAGCTGTAACTTTTTGAAAAGTTGTCAGGGCTGCAAATCCAATATGCCATTAGAATTAGCTTCCAACACTACACCTTCAGCAAGTTTTTCATCAATAACAAACAACGGGAACACTTGCAAAAACACTGTGCAAAAATGCATTGTAAGTCTATGGGAATGCATTCTGGTTAACATTAGCTGTAACTTTTTGGAAAGTTGCCAGGGCTGCAAATCCAATATGCCATTAGAATTAGCTTCCAACACTTCACCTTCAAAAAGTTTTGCATCAAGGAAAAGCAACAGAAACACTTGCAAAAGCACTCTGCCATAATGCACTGTAAGTCTATGGGAGTGCATTCTGGTTAACATTAGCTGTAACTTTTTGAAAAGTTGTCAGGGCTGCAAATCCAATATGCCATTAGAATTAGCTTCCAACACTACACCTTCAGCAAGTTTTTCATCAATAACAAACAACGGGAACACTTGCAAAAACACTGTGCAAAAATGCATTGTAAGTCTATGGGAATGCATTCTGGTTAACATTAGCTGTAACTTTTTGGAAAGTTGCCAGGGCTGCAAATCCAATATGCCATTAGAATTAGCTTCCAACACTTCACCTTCAAAAGTTTTGCATCAAGGAAAAGCAACAGAAACACTTGCAAAAGCACTCTGCCAAAATGCATTGTAAGTCTATGGGAGTGCATTCTGGTTAACATTAGCTGTAACTTTTTGAAAAGTTGTCAGGGCTGCAAATCCAATATGCCATTAGAATTAGCTTCCAACACTTCACCTTCAAAAGTTTTGCATCAAGGAAAAGCAACAGAAACACTTGCAAAAGCACTCTGCCAAAATGCATTTTAAGTCTATGGGAGTGCATTGTGTTTAACATTAGCTGTAACTTTTGCGAAAGTTGTCAGGGCTGCAAATCCAATATGCCATTAGAATTAGCTTCCAACACTACACCTTCAGCAAGTTTTTCATCAATAACAAACAACGGGAACACTTGCAAAAACACTGTGCAAAAATGCATTGTAAGTCTATGGGAATGCATTCTGGTTAACATTAGCTGTAACTTTTTGGAAAGTTGCCAGGGCTGCAAATCCAATATGCCATTAGAATTAGCTTCCAACACTTCACCTTCAGCAAGTTTTGCATCAAGGAAAAGCAACAGGAACACTTGCAAAAGCACTGTGCCAAAATGCATTGTAAGTCTATGGGAATGCATTCTGGTTAACATTAGCTGTAACTTTTTGGAAAGTTGCCAGGGCTGCAAATCCAATATGCCATTAGAATTAGCTTCCAACACTTCACCTTCAAAAAGTTTTGCATCAAGGAAAAGCAACAGAAACACTTGCAAAAGCACTCTGCCAAAATGCATTGTAAGTCTATGGGAGTGCATTCTGGTTAACATTAGCTGTAACTTTTTGAAAAGTTGTCAGGGCTGCAAATCCAATATGCCATTAGAATTAGCTTCCAACACTACACCTTCAGCAAGTTTTTCATCAATAACAAACAACGGGAACACTTGCAAAAACACTGTGCAAAAATGCATTGTAAGTCTATGGGAATGCATTCTGGTTAACATTAGCTGTAACTTTTTGGAAAGTTGCCAGGGCTGCAAATCCAATATGCCATTAGAATTAGCTTCCAACACTTCACCTTCAGCAAGTTTTTCATCAATAACAAACAACGGGAACACTTGCAAAAACACTGTGCAAAAATGCATTGTAAGTCTATGGGAATGCATTCTGGTTAACATTAGCTGTAACTTTTTGGAAAGTTGCCAGGGCTGCAAATCCAATATGCCATTAGAATTAGCTTCCAACACTTCACCTTCAAAAAGTTTTGCATCAAGGAAAAGCAACAGAAACACTTGCAAAAGCACTCTGCCATAATGCACTGTAAGTCTATGGGAGTGCATTCTGGTTAACATTAGCTGTAACTTTTTGAAAAGTTGTCAGGGCTGCAAATCCAATATGCCATTAGAATTAGCTTCCAACACTACACCTTCAGCAAGTTTTTCATCAATAACAAACAACGGGAACACTTGCAAAAACACTGTGCAAAAATGCATTGTAAGTCTATGGGAATGCATTCTGGTTAACATTAGCTGTAACTTTTTGGAAAGTTGCCAGGGCTGCAAATCCAATATGCCATTAGAATTAGCTTCCAACACTTCACCTTCAAAAAGTTTTGCATCAAGGAAAAGCAACAGAAACACTTGCAAAAGCACTCTGCCATAATGCACTGTAAGTCTATGGGAGTGCATTCTGGTTAACATTAGCTGTAACTTTTTGAAAAGTTGTCAGGGCTGCAAATCCAATATGCCATTAGAATTAGCTTCCAACACTACACCTTCAGCAAGTTTTTCATCAATAACAAACAACGGGAACACTTGCAAAAACACTGTGCAAAAATGCATTGTAAGTCTATGGGAATGCATTCTGGTTAACATTAGCTGTAACTTTTTGGAAAGTTGCCAGGGCTGCAAATCCAATATGCCATTAGAATTAGCTTCCAACACTTCACCTTCAAAAAGTTTTGCATCAAGGAAAAGCAACAGAAACACTTGCAAAAGCACTCTGCCATAATGCACTGTAAGTCTATGGGAGTGCATTCTGGTTAACATTAGCTGTAACTTTTTGAAAAGTTGTCAGGGCTGCAAATCCAATATGCCATTAGAATTAGCTTCCAACACTACACCTTCAGCAAGTTTTTCATCAATAACAAACAACGGGAACACTTGCAAAAACACTGTGCAAAAATGCATTGTAAGTCTATGGGAATGCATTCTGGTTAACATTAGCTGTAACTTTTTGGAAAGTTGCCAGGGCTGCAAATCCAATATGCCATTAGAATTAGCTTCCAACACTTCACCTTCAAAAAGTTTTGCATCAAGGAAAAGCAACAGAAACACTTGCAAAAGCACTCTGCCATAATGCATTGTAAGTCTATGGGAGTGCATTCTGGTTAACATTAGCTGTAACTTTTGAAAAGTTGTCAGGGCTGCAAATCCAATATGCCATTAGAATTAGCTTCCAACACTACACCTTCAGCAAGTTTTTCATCAATAACAAACAACGGGAACACTTGCAAAAACACTGTGCAAAAATGCATTGTAAGTCTATGGGAATGCATTCTGGTTAACATTAGCTGTAACTTTTTGGAAAGTTGCCAGGGCTGCAAATCCAATATGCCATTAGAATTAGCTTCCAACACTTCACCTTCAAAAAGTTTTGCATCAAGGAAAAGCAACAGAAACACTTGCAAAAGCACTCTGCCATAATGCACTGTAAGTCTATGGGAGTGCATTCTGGTTAACATTAGCTGTAACTTTTTGAAAAGTTGTCAGGGCTGCAAATCCAATATGCCATTAGAATTAGCTTCCAACACTTCACCTTCAGCAAGTTTTTCATCAATAACAAACAACGGGAACACTTGCAAAAACACTGTGCAAAAATGCATTGTAAGTCTATGGGAATGCATTCTGGTTAACATTAGCTGTAACTTTTGGAAAGTTGTCAGGGCTGCAAATCCAATATGCCATTAGAATTAGCTTCCAACACTTCACCTTCAGCAAGTTTTTCATCAATAACAAACAACGGGAACACTTGCAAAAACACTGTGCAAAAATGCATTGTAAGTCTATGGGAATGCATTCTGGTTAACATTAGCTGTAACTTTTTGGAAAGTTGCCAGGGCTGCAAATCCAATATGCCATTAGAATTAGCTTCCAACACTTCACCTTCAACAAGTTTTGCATCAAGGAAAAGCAACAGAAACACTTGCAAAAGCACTCTGCCAAAATGCATTGTAAGTCTATGGGAGTGCATTCTGGTTAACATTAGCTGTAACTTTTTGGAAAGTTGTCAGGGCTGCAAATCCAATATGCCATTAGAATTAGCTTCCAACACTTCACCTTCAAAAAGTTTTGCATCAAGGAAAAGCAACAGAAACACTTGCAAAAGCACTCTGCCAAAATGCATTGTAAGTCTATGGGAGTGCATTCTGGTTAACATTAGCTGTAACTTTTTGGAAAGTTGTCAGGGCTGCAAATCCAATATGCCATTAGAATTAGCTTCCAACACTACACCTTCAGCAAGTTTTTCATCAATAACAAACAACGGGAACACTTGCAAAAACACTGTGCAAAAATGCATTGTAAGTCTATGGGAATGCATTCTGGTTAACATTAGCTGTAACTTTTTGGAAAGTTGCCAGGGCTGCAAATCCAATATGCCATTAGAATTAGCTTCCAACACTTCACCTTCAAAAAGTTTTGCATCAAGGAAAAGCAACAGAAACACTTGCAAAAGCACTCTGCCATAATGCACTGTAAGTCTATGGGAGTGCATTCTGGTTAACATTAGCTGTAACTTTTTGAAAAGTTGTCAGGGCTGCAAATCCAATATGCCATTAGAATTAGCTTCCAACACTACACCTTCAGCAAGTTTTTCATCAATAACAAACAACGGGAACACTTGCAAAAACACTGTGCAAAAATGCATTGTAAGTCTATGGGAATGCATTCTGGTTAACATTAGCTGTAACTTTTTGGAAAGTTGCCAGGGCTGCAAATCCAATATGCCATTAGAATTAGCTTCCAACACTTCACCTTCAAAAAGTTTTGCATCAAGGAAAAGCAACAGAAACACTTGCAAAAGCACTCTGCCATAATGCACTGTAAGTCTATGGGAGTGCATTCTGGTTAACATTAGCTGTAACTTTTTGAAAAGTTGTCAGGGCTGCAAATCCAATATGCCATTAGAATTAGCTTCCAACACTACACCTTCAGCAAGTTTTTCATCAATAACAAACAACGGGAACACTTGCAAAAACACTGTGCAAAAATGCATTGTAAGTCTATGGGAATGCATTCTGGTTAACATTAGCTGTAACTTTTTGGAAAGTTGCCAGGGCTGCAAATCCAATATGCCATTAGAATTAGCTTCCAACACTTCACCTTCAAAAAGTTTTGCATCAAGGAAAAGCAACAGAAACACTTGCAAAAGCACTCTGCCATAATGCACTGTAAGTCTATGGGAGTGCATTCTGGTTAACATTAGCTGTAACTTTTTGAAAAGTTGTCAGGGCTGCAAATCCAATATGCCATTAGAATTAGCTTCCAACACTACACCTTCAACAAGTTTTGCATCAAGGAAAAGCAACAGAAACACTTGCAAAAGCACTCTGCCAAAATGCATTTTAAGTCTATGGGAGTGCATTGTGTTAACATTAGCTGTAACTTTTGCGAAAGTTGTCAGGGCTGCAAATCCAATATGCCATTAGAATTAGCTTCCAACACTACACCTTCAGCAAGTTTTTCATCAATAACAAACAACGGGAACACTTGCAAAAACACTGTGCAAAAATGCATTGTAAGTCTATGGGAATGCATTCTGGTTAACATTAGCTGTAACTTTTTGGAAAGTTGCCAGGGCTGCAAATCCAATATGCCATTAGAATTAGCTTCCAACACTTCACCTTCAAAAAGTTTTGCATCAAGGAAAAGCAACAGAAACACTTGCAAAAGCACTCTGCCAAAATGCATTGTAAGTCTATGGGAGTGCATTCTGGTTAACATTAGCTGTAACTTTTGGAAAGTTGTCAGGGCTGCAAATCCAATATGCCATTAGAATTAGCTTCCAACACTTCACCTTCAAAAGTTTTGCATCAAGGAAAAGCAACAGAAACACTTGCAAAAGCACTCTGCCAAAATGCATTTAAGTCTATGGGAGTGCATTCTGGTTTAACATTAGCTGTAACTTTTGCGAAAGTTGTCAGGGCTGCAAATCCAATATGCCATTAGAATTAGCTTCCAACACTACACCTTCAGCAAGTTTTTCATCAATAACAAACAACGGGAACACTTGCAAAAACACTGTGCAAAAATGCATTGTAAGTCTATGGGAATGCATTCTGGTTAACATTAGCTGTAACTTTTTGGAAAGTTGCCAGGGCTGCAAATCCAATATGCCATTAGAATTAGCTTCCAACACTTCACCTTCAAAAAGTTTTGCATCAAGG
Source organism: Xenopus laevis (assembly GCF_017654675.1). Taxonomy (NCBI): domain Eukaryota; kingdom Metazoa; phylum Chordata; class Amphibia; order Anura; family Pipidae; genus Xenopus; species Xenopus laevis. The sequence goes on from NC_054372.1 coordinate 78,971,741, forward strand.
AAAAGCAACAGAAACACTTGCAAAAGCACTCTGCCATAATGCACTGTAAGTCTATGGGAGTGCATTCTGGTTAACATTAGCTGTAACTTTTTGGAAAAGTTGTCAGGGCTGCAAATCCAATATGCCATTAGAATTAGCTTCCAACACTTCACCTTCAAAAGTTTTGCATCAAGGAAAAGCAACAGAAACACTTGCAAAAGCACTCTGCCAAAATGCATTGTAAGTCTATGGGAGTGCATTCTGGTTAACATTAGCTGTAACTTTTGCGAAAGTTGTCAGGGCTGCAAATCCAATATGCCATTAGAATTAGCTTCCAACACTACACCTTCAGCAAGTTTTTCATCAATAACAAACAACGGGAACACTTGCAAAAACACTGTGCAAAAATGCATTGTAAGTCTATGGGAATGCATTCTGGTTAACATTAGCTGTAACTTTTTGGAAAGTTGCCAGGGCTGCAAATCCAATATGCCATTAGAATTAGCTTCCAACACTTCACCTTCAAAAAGTTTTGCATCAAGGAAAAGCAACAGAAACACTTGCAAAAGCACTCTGCCAAAATGCATTTAAGTCTATGGGAGTGCATTCTGGTTAACATTAGCTGTAACTTTTTGAAAGTTGTCAGGGCTGCAAATCCAATATGCCATTAGAATTAGCTTCCAACACTACACCTTCAGCAAGTTTTTCATCAATAACAAACAACGGGAACACTTGCAAAAACACTGTGCAAAAATGCATTGTAAGTCTATGGGAATGCATTCTGGTTAACATTAGCTGTAACTTTTTGGAAAGTTGCCAGGGCTGCAAATCCAATATGCCATTAGAATTAGCTTCCAACACTTCACCTTCAAAAAGTTTTGCATCAAGGAAAAGCAACAGAAACACTTGCAAAAGCACTCTGCCATAATGCACTGTAAGTCTATGGGAGTGCATTCTGGTTAACATTAGCTGTAACTTTTTGAAAAGTTGTCAGGGCTGCAAATCCAATATGCCATTAGAATTAGCTTCCAACACTACACCTTCAGCAAGTTTTTCATCAATAACAAACAACGGGAACACTTGCAAAAACACTGTGCAAAAATGCATTGTAAGTCTATGGGAATGCATTCTGGTTAACATTAGCTGTAACTTTTTGGAAAGTTGCCAGGGCTGCAAATCCAATATGCCATTAGAATTAGCTTCCAACACTTCACCTTCAAAAAGTTTTGCATCAAGGAAAAGCAACAGAAACACTTGCAAAAGCACTCTGCCATAATGCACTGTAAGTCTATGGGAGTGCATTCTGGTTAACATTAGCTGTAACTTTTTGAAAAGTTGTCAGGGCTGCAAATCCAATATGCCATTAGAATTAGCTTCCAACACTACACCTTCAGCAAGTTTTTCATCAATAACAAACAACGGGAACACTTGCAAAAACACTGTGCAAAAATGCATTGTAAGTCTATGGGAATGCATTCTGGTTAACATTAGCTGTAACTTTTTGGAAAGTTGCCAGGGCTGCAAATCCAATATGCCATTAGAATTAGCTTCCAACACTTCACCTTCAAAAAGTTTTGCATCAAGGAAAAGCAACAGAAACACTTGCAAAAGCACTCTGCATAATGCACTGTAAGTCTATGGGAGTGCATTCTGGTTAACATTAGCTGTAACTTTTTGGAAAGTTGTCAGGGCTGCAAATCCAATATGCCATTAGAATTAGCTTCCAACACTTCACCTTCAAAAAGTTTTGCATCAAGGAAAAGCAACAGAAACACTTGCAAAAGCACTCTGCCAAAATGCATTGTAAGTCTATGGGAGTGCATTCTGGTTTAACATTAGCTGTAACTTTTGGAAAAGTTGTCAGGGCTGCAAATCCAATATGCCATTAGAATTAGCTTCCAACACTACACCTTCAGCAAGTTTTTCATCAATAACAAACAACGGGAACACTTGCAAAAACACTGTGCAAAAATGCATTGTAAGTCTATGGGAATGCATTCTGGTTAACATTAGCTGTAACTTTTTGGAAAGTTGCCAGGGCTGCAAATCCAATATGCCATTAGAATTAGCTTCCAACACTTCACCTTCAAAAGTTTTGCATCAAGGAAAAGCAACAGAAACACTTGCAAAAGCACTCTGCCAAAATGCATTGTAAGTCTATGGGAGTGCATTCTGGTTAACATTAGCTGTAACTTTTTGGAAAGTTGTCAGGGCTGCAAATCCAATATGCCATTAGAATTAGCTTCCAACACTTCACCTTCAAAAAGTTTTGCATCAAGGAAAAGCAACAGAAACACTTGCAAAAGCACTCTGCCAAAATGCATTGTAAGTCTATGGGAGTGCATTCTGGTTAACATTAGCTGTAACTTTTGCGAAAGTTGTCAGGGCTGCAAATCCAATATGCCATTAGAATTAGCTTCCAACACTACACCTTCAGCAAGTTTTTCATCAATAACAAACAACGGGAACACTTGCAAAAACACTGTGCAAAAATGCATTGTAAGTCTATGGGAATGCATTCTGGTTAACATTAGCTGTAACTTTTTGGAAAGTTGCCAGGGCTGCAAATCCAATATGCCATTAGAATTAGCTTCCAACACTTCACCTTCAAAAGTTTTGCATCAAGGAAAAGCAACAGAAACACTTGCAAAAGCACTCTGCCATAATGCACTGTAAGTCTATGGGAGTGCATTCTGGTTAACATTAGCTGTAACTTTTTGAAAGTTGTCAGGGCTGCAAATCCAATATGCCATTAGAATTAGCTTCCAACACTACACCTTCAGCAAGTTTTTCATCAATAACAAACAACGGGAACACTTGCAAAAACACTGTGCAAAAATGCATTGTAAGTCTATGGGAATGCATTCTGGTTAACATTAGCTGTAACTTTTTGGAAAGTTGCCAGGGCTGCAAATCCAATATGCCATTAGAATTAGCTTCCAACACTTCACCTTCAAAAAGTTTTGCATCAAGGAAAAGCAACAGAAACACTTGCAAAAGCACTCTGCCATAATGCACTGTAAGTCTATGGGAGTGCATTCTGGTTAACATTAGCTGTAACTTTTTGAAAAGTTGTCAGGGCTGCAAATCCAATATGCCATTAGAATTAGCTTCCAACACTTCACCTTCAAAAGTTTTGCATCAAGGAAAAGCAACAGAAACACTTGCAAAAGCACTCTGCCAAAATGCATTTTAAGTCTATGGGAGTGCATTCTGGTTAACATTAGCTGTAACTTTTGCGAAAGTTGTCAGGGCTGCAAATCCAATATGCCATTAGAATTAGCTTCCAACACTACACCTTCAGCAAGTTTTTCATCAATAACAAACAACGGGAACACTTGCAAAAACACTGTGCAAAAATGCATTGTAAGTCTATGGGAATGCATTCTGGTTAACATTAGCTGTAACTTTTTGGAAAGTTGCCAGGGCTGCAAATCCAATATGCCATTAGAATTAGCTTCCAACACTTCACCTTCAAAAAGTTTTGCATCAAGGAAAAGCAACAGAAACACTTGCAAAAGCACTCTGCCATAATGCACTGTAAGTCTATGGGAGTGCATTCTGGTTAACATTAGCTGTAACTTTTTGAAAAGTTGTCAGGGCTGCAAATCCAATATGCCATTAGAATTAGCTTCCAACACTTCACCTTCAAAAAGTTTTGCATCAAGGAAAAGCAACAGAAACACTTGCAAAAGCACTCTGCCAAAATGCATTTTAAGTCTATGGGAGTGCATTGTGTTAACATTAGCTGTAACTTTTGCGAAAGTTGTCAGGGCTGCAAATCCAATATGCCATTAGAATTAGCTTCCAACACTACACCTTCAGCAAGTTTTTCATCAATAACAAACAACGGGAACACTTGCAAAAACACTGTGCAAAAATGCATTGTAAGTCTATGGGAATGCATTCTGGTTAACATTAGCTGTAACTTTTTGGAAAGTTGCCAGGGCTGCAAATCCAATATGCCATTAGAATTAGCTTCCAACACTTCACCTTCAAAAAGTTTTGCATCAAGGAAAAGCAACAGAAACACTTGCAAAAGCACTCTGCCATAATGCACTGTAAGTCTATGGGAGTGCATTCTGGTTAACATTAGCTGTAACTTTTTGGAAAGTTGTCAGGGCTGCAAATCCAATATGCCATTAGAATTAGCTTCCAACACTTCACCTTCAAAAAGTTTTGCATCAAGGAAAAGCAACAGAAACACTTGCAAAAGCACTCTGCCAAAATGCATTTAAGTCTATGGGAGTGCATTGTGTTTAACATTAGCTGTAACTTTTGCGAAAGTTGTCAGGGCTGCAAATCCAATATGCCATTAGAATTAGCTTCCAACACTACACCTTCAGCAAGTTTTTCATCAATAACAAACAACGGGAACACTTGCAAAAACACTGTGCAAAAATGCATTGTAAGTCTATGGGAATGCATTCTGGTTAACATTAGCTGTAACTTTTTGGAAAGTTGCCAGGGCTGCAAATCCAATATGCCATTAGAATTAGCTTCCAACACTTCACCTTCAAAAAGTTTTGCATCAAGGAAAAGCAACAGAAACACTTGCAAAAGCACTCTGCCAAAATGCATTGTAAGTCTATGGGAGTGCATTCTGTTTAACATTAGCTGTAACTTTTGAAAGTTGTCAGGGCTGCAAATCCAATATGCCATTAGAATTAGCTTCCAACACTACACCTTCAGCAAGTTTTTCATCAATAACAAACAACGGGAACACTTGCAAAAACACTGTGCAAAAATGCATTGTAAGTCTATGGGAATGCATTCTGGTTAACATTAGCTGTAACTTTTTGGAAAGTTGCCAGGGCTGCAAATCCAATATGCCATTAGAATTAGCTTCCAACACTTCACCTTCAAAAAGTTTTGCATCAAGGAAAAGCAACAGAAACACTTGCAAAAGCACTCTGCCATAATGCACTGTAAGTCTATGGGAGTGCATTCTGGTTAACATTAGCTGTAACTTTTTGAAAAGTTGTCAGGGCTGCAAATCCAATATGCCATTAGAATTAGCTTCCAACACTACACCTTCAGCAAGTTTTTCATCAATAACAAACAACGGGAACACTTGCAAAAACACTGTGCAAAAATGCATTGTAAGTCTATGGGAATGCATTCTGGTTAACATTAGCTGTAACTTTTTGGAAAGTTGCCAGGGCTGCAAATCCAATATGCCATTAGAATTAGCTTCCAACACTTCACCTTCAAAAAGTTTTGCATCAAGGAAAAGCAACAGAAACACTTGCAAAAGCACTCTGCCAAAATGCATTGTAAGTCTATGGGAGTGCATTCTGGTTAACATTAGCTGTAACTTTTGCGAAAGTTGTCAGGGCTGCAAATCCAATATGCCATTAGAATTAGCTTCCAACACTACACCTTCAGCAAGTTTTTCATCAATAACAAACAACGGGAACACTTGCAAAAACACTGTGCAAAAATGCATTGTAAGTCTATGGGAATGCATTCTGGTTAACATTAGCTGTAACTTTTTGGAAAGTTGCCAGGGCTGCAAATCCAATATGCCATTAGAATTAGCTTCCAACACTTCACCTTCAAAAAGTTTTGCATCAAGGAAAAGCAACAGAAACACTTGCAAAAGCACTCTGCCATAATGCACTGTAAGTCTATGGGAGTGCATTCTGGTTAACATTAGCTGTAACTTTTTGGAAAAGTTGTCAGGGCTGCAAATCCAATATGCCATTAGAATTAGCTTCCAACACTTCACCTTCAAAAAGTTTTGCATCAAGGAAAAGCAACAGAAACACTTGCAAAAGCACTCTGCCAAAATGCATTGTAAGTCTATGGGAGTGCATTCTGGTTAACATTAGCTGTAACTTTTGGAAAGTTGTCAGGGCTGCAAATCCAATATGCCATTAGAATTAGCTTCCAACACTACACCTTCAGCAAGTTTTTCATCAATAACAAACAACGGGAACACTTGCAAAAACACTGTGCAAAAATGCATTGTAAGTCTATGGGAATGCATTCTGGTTAACATTAGCTGTAACTTTTTGGAAAGTTGCCAGGGCTGCAAATCCAATATGCCATTAGAATTAGCTTCCAACACTTCACCTTCAAAAAGTTTTGCATCAAGGAAAAGCAACAGAAACACTTGCAAAAGCACTCTGCCATAATGCACTGTAAGTCTATGGGAGTGCATTCTGGTTAACATTAGCTGTAACTTTTTGGAAAGTTGTCAGGGCTGCAAATCCAATATGCCATTAGAATTAGCTTCCAACACTTCACCTTCAAAAAGTTTTGCATCAAGGAAAAGCAACAGAAACACTTGCAAAAGCACTCTGCCAAAATGCATTGTAAGTCTATGGGAGTGCATTGTGGTTAACATTAGCTGTAACTTTTGCGAAAGTTGTCAGGGCTGCAAATCCAATATGCCATTAGAATTAGCTTCCAACACTACACCTTCAGCAAGTTTTTCATCAATAACAAACAACGGGAACACTTGCAAAAACACTGTGCAAAAATGCATTGTAAGTCTATGGGAATGCATTCTGGTTAACATTAGCTGTAACTTTTTGGAAAGTTGCCAGGGCTGCAAATCCAATATGCCATTAGAATTAGCTTCCAACACTTCACCTTCAAAAAGTTTTGCATCAAGGAAAAGCAACAGAAACACTTGCAAAAGCACTCTGCCATAATGCACTGTAAGTCTATGGGAGTGCATTCTGGTTAACATTAGCTGTAACTTTTGAAAAGTTGTCAGGGCTGCAAATCCAATATGCCATTAGAATTAGCTTCCAACACTACACCTTCAGCAAGTTTTTCATCAATAACAAACAACGGGAACACTTGCAAAAACACTGTGCAAAAATGCATTGTAAGTCTATGGGAATGCATTCTGGTTAACATTAGCTGTAACTTTTTGGAAAGTTGCCAGGGCTGCAAATCCAATATGCCATTAGAATTAGCTTCCAACACTTCACCTTCAAAAAGTTTTGCATCAAGGAAAAGCAACAGAAACACTTGCAAAAGCACTCTGCCATAATGCACTGTAAGTCTATGGGAGTGCATTCTGGTTAACATTAGCTGTAACTTTTTGAAAAGTTGTCAGGGCTGCAAATCCAATATGCCATTAGAATTAGCTTCCAACACTTCACCTTCAAAAAGTTTTGCATCAAGGAAAAGCAACAGAAACACTTGCAAAAGCACTCTGCCAAAATGCATTTTAAGTCTATGGGAGTGCATTGTGTTTAACATTAGCTGTAACTTTTGCGAAAGTTGTCAGGGCTGCAAATCCAATATGCCATTAGAATTAGCTTCCAACACTACACCTTCAGCAAGTTTTTCATCAATAAAAAACAACGGGAACACTTGCAAAAACACTGTGCAAAAATGCATTGTAAGTCTATGGGAATGCATTCTGGTTAACATTAGCTGTAACTTTTGGAAAGTTGCCAGGGCTGCAAATCCAATATGCCATTAGAATTAGCTTCCAACACTTCACCTTCAAAAAGTTTTGCATCAAGGAAAAGCAACAGAAACACTTGCAAAAGCACTCTGCCAAAATGCACTTTAAGTCTATGGGAGTGCATTCTGGTTAACATTAGCTGTAACTTTTTGGAAAGTTGTCAGGGCTGCAAATCCAATATGCCATTAGAATTAGCTTCCAACACTTCACCTTCAAAAAGTTTTGCATCAAGGAAAAGCAACAGAAACACTTGCAAAAGCACTCTGCCAAAATGCATTTTAAGTCTATGGGAGTGCATTGTGTTTAACATTAGCTGTAACTTTTGCGAAAGTTGTCAGGGCTGCAAATCCAATATGCCATTAGAATTAGCTTCCAACACTACACCTTCAGCAAGTTTTTCATCAATAACAAACAACGGGAACACTTGCAAAAACACTGTGCAAAAATGCATTGTAAGTCTATGGGAATGCATTCTGGTTAACATTAGCTGTAACTTTTTGGAAAGTTGCCAGGGCTGCAAATCCAATATGCCATTAGAATTAGCTTCCAACACTTCACCTTCAAAAAGTTTTGCATCAAGGAAAAGCAACAGAAACACTTGCAAAAGCACTCTGCCAAAATGCATTTAAGTCTATGGGAGTGCATTGTGGTTAACATTAGCTGTAACTTTTGGAAAGTTGTCAGGGCTGCAAATCCAATATGCCATTAGAATTAGCTTCCAACACTACACCTTCAGCAAGTTTTTCATCAATAACAAACAACGGGAACACTTGCAAAAACACTGTGCAAAAATGCATTGTAAGTCTATGGGAATGCATTCTGGTTAACATTAGCTGTAACTTTTTGGAAAGTTGCCAGGGCTGCAAATCCAATATGCCATTAGAATTAGCTTCCAACACTTCACCTTCAAAAAGTTTTGCATCAAGGAAAAGCAACAGAAACACTTGCAAAAGCACTCTGCCAAAATGCATTGTAAGTCTATGGGAGTGCATTCTGGTTAACATTAGCTGTAACTTTTGCGAAAGTTGTCAGGGCTGCAAATCCAATATGCCATTAGAATTAGCTTCCAACACTACACCTTCAGCAAGTTTTTCATCAATAACAAACAACGGGAACACTTGCAAAAACACTGTGCAAAAATGCATTGTAAGTCTATGGGAATGCATTCTGGTTAACATTAGCTGTAACTTTTTGGAAAGTTGCCAGGGCTGCAAATCCAATATGCCATTAGAATTAGCTTCCAACACTTCACCTTCAAAAAGTTTTGCATCAAGGAAAAGCAACAGAAACACTTGCAAAAGCACTCTGCCATAATGCACTGTAAGTCTATGGGAGTGCATTCTGGTTAACATTAGCTGTAACTTTTTGAAAAGTTGTCAGGGCTGCAAATCCAATATGCCATTAGAATTAGCTTCCAACACTTCACCTTCAACAAGTTTTGCATCAAGGAAAAGCAACAGAAACACTTGCAAAAGCACTCTGCCAAAATGCATTTTAAGTCTATGGGAGTGCATTGTGTTTAACATTAGCTGTAACTTTTTGGAAAGTTGTCAGGGCTGCAAATCCAATATGCCATTAGAATTAGCTTCCAACACTTCACCTTCAAAAAGTTTTGCATCAAGGAAAAGCAACAGAAACACTTGCAAAAGCACTCTGCCATAATGCACTGTAAGTCTATGGGAGTGCATTCTGGTTAACATTAGCTGTAACTTTTTGGAAAGTTGCCAGGGCTGCAAATCCAATATGCCATTAGAATTAGCTTCCAACACTACACCTTCAGCAAGTTTTTCATCAATAACAAACAACGGGAACACTTGCAAAAACACTGTGCAAAAATGCATTGTAAGTCTATGGGAATGCATTCTGGTTAACATTAGCTGTAACTTTTTGGAAAGTTGTCAGGGCTGCAAATCCAATATGCCATTAGAATTAGCTTCCAACACTACACCTTCAGCAAGTTTTTCATCAATAACAAACAACGGGAACACTTGCAAAAACACTGCAAAAATGCATTGTAAGTCTATGGGAGTGCATTGTGTTTAACATTAGCTGTAACTTTAACGAAAGTTGTCAGGGCTGCAAATCCAATATGCCATTAGAATTAGCTTCCAACACTTCACCTTCAAAAAGTTTTGCATCAAGGAAAAGCAACAGAAACACTTGCAAAAGCACTCTGCCAAAATGCATTTTAAGTCTATGGGAGTGCATTGTGTTTAACATTAGCTGTAACTTTTGGGAAAGTTGTCAGGGCTGCAAATCCAATATGCCATTAGAATTAGCTTCCAACACTACACCTTCAGCAAGTTTTTCATCAATAACAAACAACGGGAACACTTGCAAAAACACTGTGCAAAAATGCATTGTAAGTCTATGGGAGTGCATTCTGGTTAACATTAGCTGTAACTTTTGCGAAAGTTGTCAGGGCTGCAAATCCAATATGCCATTAGAATTAGCTTCCAACACTTCACCTTCAAAAAGTTTTGCATCAAGGAAAAGCAACAGAAACACTTGCAAAAGCACTCTGCCATAATGCACTGTAAGTCTATGGGAATGCATTCTGGTTAACATTAGCTGTAACTTTTTGGAAAGTTGCCAGGGCTGCAAATCCAATATGCCATTAGAATTAGCTTCCAACTCTTCACCTTCAAAAAGTTTTGCATCAAGGAAAAGCAACAGAAACACTTGCAAAAGCACTCTGCCATAATACACTGTAAGTCTATGTGAGTGCATTCTGATTAACATTAGCTGTAACTGTTTGAAAAGTTGTCAGGGCTGCAAAACCAATATGTCATTAGAATTAGCTTCCAACACTTCACCTTCAAAAAGTTTTGCATCAAGGAAAAGCAACAGAAACACTTGCAAAAGCACTCTGCCAAAATGCATTTTAAGTCTATCGGAGTGCATTGTGTTTAACATTAGCTGTAACTTTTGCGAAAGTTGTCAGGGCTGCAAATCCAATATGCCATTAGAATTAGCTTCCAACACTACACCTTCAGCAAGTTTTTCATCAATAACAAACAATGGGAACACTTGCAAAAACACTGTGCAAAAATGCATTGTAAGTCTATGGGAATGCATTCTTGTTAAATCTCTTTTTATTAAGTTTTCAATAACAAAAAGTATCAGGGGTACAGAAGATGAAGAAGGGGGGGATACAAAGAAAAAGACAAAAAGAAAGAAAAAGTTTTCCACACCTACAAGAAAATGTTTTTCAACAATATTTAACAGGATATTACATAAGCCGTTGTGTTACATGACAGATATGTAAATTGTAAGTTACTCATATAGTTGAACAAGATGTTTTTAATATTATCCAAGAAATAAATAATAATATTGCTATACATTCATTTATTTCTTTCTATATAAGAAATCCAGGAGTTCCAATTTTTCAGGTGTTTTTGGAAAACATTATTTTTATATGCTATAGCCTCTTCAGCATGTCTTATCTCCTCAATTAGTTTTACCCATTCTGTTAAGAGGGGAGGCTCTTTAGATTTCCATTGACGAGGAATTAATGACTTAGCAGAAACTAGAATATATTTGATAGTTGGTATGTTGATTATCTTTTTAATATTATTATCATATAAGAGTAAAACTGCGGAAGGATGTAACCTTAAAAGATTTGGGTATATTTTGTCAATAATAGATTGTATAGCCTGCCAATAAGGTTTTAAAATTTTGCATCCATACCAAATATGTTCATAGGTACCCTTTTCCTCTTTACATCTCCAACAGAGATCTTCTGTGCCATATATGCTTTTTAATTTGACTGGGGTTAAGTACCATCTTGCCAAAAGTTTATAAGCTGATTCATATGATGCTGTAGAGGTAAATGTTTTGTATGTATTAATGCAGATCTTTTCCCATTCATCCGTCGAGAGGTTAAAGTTTAATTCCTCTTCCCACTTATGGGCAAATGGGGGTTTTGCGTCTCCATTTGAGATCAGACTTCTATAGAAAAATGAAATTGGTCTTTTTATATGAATATTTTTCAAAAAAATGTGTTCAAACCAAGATAGATTGTTGCTTATAGAATTAATATCAAATGTTCCGATATATTCCGTTATGGATTTGTATAACCCTTTATTCTTGTTATTGTTTCCAAATAGAACTAAGAATTTTTCTAATGGTATAATCTTCTTATCTTCTATAAAGTCATTAAGTCTGAATAATTTAGGTTGGCACTCCCCCTTCTGGGGAAATGCGGTATTACTTATATTTATCTGAGCTGATAAATTCTCTGGAAGTGGTGTTAACATAGAGGGATATACACAAAGTTCATATTCACTATTAATTCTATGAAACGTTTTTAATGTAGGGTGGGCTGTTACCTCTGCTTTGGTCATAAAAGGAAATTTCTTTTCATCTTTCCAGATCAAAGAATCTAATCTGAGAATCTCTTCTCCTTTTTCTGCATCAATAAAGGATTTGGAGGAGTCACTGTTGTGCCATGTTAATACTCTAGAAAGTTGCATAGCAAAATAATACGTTTTCAAACATGGTAAGCCAATTCCCCCCTTTTCCTTTGGTTTAATTAATGTATTGTAGGCTATTCTGGGTACCGAATCTTTCCAGATAAATTTGGACAATTTTGATTTTACGATATTGAAAAATCTCAAAGGGACTTCAATAGGCATATTCTGAAATATATGTAATAACTTAGGAAGGAATATAATTTTTACTATGTTGACTCTTCCTAACCAAGAGACACATACATTGTTAAAACTCACAATGTCCTTATCTATTGTTTCTATAGCAGGAATGTAATTCAATTTATACAGCAATTTTTCATTATGGGTGAGATGGATCCCCAGATATTTTATTGATACCTTAGCCCACTTAAAGGGAAAATTGTTTTTTAATTGAGTAATTGTTTGTTCGGAAAGGGAGATGTTTAATATTTCTGATTTGTTGTAATTTAATTTGAAGTTGGATAGAGACCCAAAACAATTGATTAGATTCATTAAATTAGGTATAGATAAATGTGGCTTAGTGATATAAAATAGCAAATCGTCTGCAAAGGCAGATACTTTATAATGAGAGTTTGCTATTTTAATCCCTGTTATATCTATATTTTGCCTAATTGCAAGTAGTAAAGATTCAATGGTTAGAATAAACAACAAGGGGGACAAAGGACAGCCCTGTCTCGTCCCATTGCTGATAGGGACTTTATTTGATAACGTGCCATTAATTCTTATTCTAGCATTGGGACATTTATATAGGGACATTATTTTATTTATTATACCGGTACCGAATCCTATTTTTTCCAACATCTGTTCAATAAATAACCAATCTACTCTATCGAAGGCTTTTTCAGCATCCATAGATATTATTAGGGCCTCCTCGTTTTTCTTTTTCATATACTTTATTATGTTTACAGCTCTAATTGTATTATTTTTCCCTTCTCTGCCAGGTACAAAACCCGCTTGGTCAAAATGGATAAGGTCGGGTAAGTGTACACTAATTCTATTGGCAAGTAATTTTGCAAATAATTTTTGATCTATGTTAATAAGGGAAATTGGCCTATAACTAGCACATTCAGTAGGATCTTTTCCTGGTTTGTGTATAACTGTAATGTGGGCTTCTTGGGATTGTTCTGGAATTTGAGAGTGTCTATTCTGTGAGTTAAATAACTCCAGCAATATAGGGACTAAGATTTTATCAAAGATTTTATAATAGCTCGCCGAGAATCCATCTGGGCCTGGGCTTTTGCCCAGTGGAAGATTCTTTATTGCTTTTTGCAGTTCCTCCTCATTAAAAGGTTTGTCCAGTTCTAATGCTATACTCTTATCTAAGGAAGGTATTTTAATTTGGGATAGAAATTGGTTAATTTGTTTTTTCTTTATTTCTCTGTGAGAATTATTAGCATATTGTTTGTTTAAATTATATAGCCTGGTATAATAATCTTGAAAACATTTTGCTATATCTGTAGTTGTATGTACCATTTGTTGCTTATCATTTTTCATTTTTAAAAGGTATGATTTTATAAATTGAGATTTCAACTTGCTTGCTAGATATTTGCCACATTTATTACTATTTTCATATAGGTATTGCTTAATCCTTGTGTAGGCTTTGTTGGAGATTGTATCTAGAAGTATTTTTAAATCTTTTCTTTTCTCTTTTAACTCCTTAAAGACCTTATCTGATAAGTATTTTTTATGTAGGGATTCTAAATTATGTATATCTTTCAGTAATGAGTTTATTTTCTTCTCCCTTTCTTTTTTAGCAAAGGAGCCCAAAGAAATCAACAAACCTCTTATCGTGCACTTATGTGCTTCCCATCTGTTATGTAAAGAAGTATCATTCACATTATTTTCTAAGAAGAAATGTTTGAGTCTCTTGGTGATTTTTTCTTTAAAGGGTTCTTGGCTAGTCATTTATTTTCCAGTTAAAATGAGGTTTCAGCAAATTGGGAAGTTTAAATATCAAGTTCACTGGGCAATGGTCAGATAAAAGAAAGTTTTCTATTGACACACTTTTAACGAGTTCTAGGAATCTGTGTTCCAGAAAAATATAATCTATTCTTGAATAGCTTTTATGAGCACAGGAATAGTGTGTATAGTCTCTCTCATCTGCATGGTAAGCTCTCCAAGTATCAGCAAATAAGTTGTCATGTAAAAGTTGATTAATACCTTTGATCAGTGAACATGGTAAATTTGATTTTTTGGATGAAGTGTCCATTAAGGGGTTAAGTGGGATGTTAAAGTCACCTCCCAAAATTACTATCCCTTCTTGAAAGGATTTAAGCTTTAATAGAATACTCTTCAATATTTTGTTTTGACCTTTGTTAGTGAGATAAACATTACACATAGTTATTTTAGTGTCATACAAAATGCCCTTTACCATGATACATCTACCATCACTTCTAGCATAGGTGTCAAGTGTTGTAAATGGAATATTTCTATGCATAGCAATCAACACGCCATTTGTTTTCTTTAAGCAATTATTGCCTGTAAATATCTTATCAAATTGTTTATGTTTTATATTGGGATAATTATTTTCTTTAAAATGGGTTTCCTGCATGAAAATGATTTTGGATCCCATTTTATTGCAGTGATTAAATAATTGTGCTCTTTTAATAGGCTCATTTAACCCATTAACATTTACTGATGTCATCTTACAATTAGCCATTTTGTGTATTTAAGGTTGCATAATACTTTTTCGCAATAAAGCGATATCAAGTCGTCAGTATCTCTGTCATATTGAAAATGAAAAAAAAGTATATAAACATTCAGATATAATGTCTAACCTGCAAGACACAAAATTTTTGATTAACATATTAAACACAATTTAAAGATTTATGAAGAGGAGGTGCATTGTGCCCAAATAAAGAAATAAGGTTGTTAAGAGTTCTCTTCAAGTGTCATTATTTATGGCAAAGGTCAAGTCTTTTTCTCCTCTGGGATCAGGTGTAGAGGCCATCTTCTTAGTTTGCTTCAATGGAGTTATAAAAAATTCCGGTAATTTTTCCAATGAGAAGTCAGGCGTTGGGATGACATCCCATCCTGGGAGAGGTGGTTTTTCAATGTCCAGCTTTTTGCAGAATTCCTCAGTGTCCTTAGGAGATTTCAGTACCATCCATTGTCCCTCCTTTCTCACCGATATGTGAAAAGGGAATCCCCACTTGAATTGTAGGCCTTTTTCCTTTATAGCATCTGTGAGAGGTTTAAGATTTCTTCTCTTGCTGAGGGTTTTCCACGAGATGTCTTGGAAAATTAGTATTTTGCTATCTTCGTATGTGATGTTGTTTATTTCTCTTGCTTTAGAATGCATTCCCATAGACTTACAATGCATTTTTGCAGAGTGCTTTTGCAAGTGTTTCTGTTGCTTTTCCTTGATGCAAAACTTTTTGAAGGTGAAGTGTTGGAAGCTAATTCTAATGGCATATTGGATTTGCAGCCCTGACAACTTTCCCAAAAGTTACAGCTAATGTTAAACACACTGCACTCCCATAGACTTAAAATGCATTTTGGCAGAGTGCTTTTGCAAATGTTTCTGTTGCTTTTCCTTGATTCAAAACTTGTTGAAGGTGTAGTGTTGGAAGCTAATTCTAATGGCATATTGGATTTGCAGCCCTGGCAACTTTCCAAAAAGTTACAGCTAATGTTAACCAGAATGCATTCCCATAGACTTACAATGCATTTTTGCACAGTGTTTTTGCAAGTGTTCCCGTTGTTTGTTATTGATGAAAAACTTGCTGAAGGTGTAGTGTTGTGGAAGCTAATTCTAATGGCATATTGGATTTGCAGCCCTGACAACTTTCGCAAAAGTTACAGCTAATGTTAAACACAATGCACTCCCATAGACTTAAAATGCATTTTGGCAGAGTGCTTTTGCAAGTGTTTCTGTTGCTTTTCCTTGATGCAAAACTTTTTGAAGGTGAAGTGTTGGAAGCTAATTCTAATGGCATATTGGATTTGCAGCCCTGGCAACTTTCCAAAAAGTTACAGCTAATGTTAACCAGAATGCACTTCCATAGACTTACAGTGCATTATGGCAGAGTACTTTTGCAAGTGTTTCTGTTGCTTTTCCTTAATGCAAAACTTTTTGAAGGTGAAGTGTTGGAAGCTAATTCTAATGACATATTGGTTTTGCAGCCCTGACAACTTTTCAAAAAGTTACAGCTAATGTTAACCAGAATGCACTCCCATAGACTTACAGTGCATTATGGCAGTGCTTTTGCAAGTGTTTCTGTTGCTTTTCCTTGATGCAAAACTTTTTGAAGGTGAAGTGTTGGAAGCTAATTCTAATGGCATATTGGATTTGCAGCCCTGGCAACTTTCCAAAAAGTTACAGCTAATGTTAACCAGAATGCATTCCCATAGACTTACAATGCATTTTTGCACAGTGTTTTTGCAAGTGTTCCCGTTGTTTGTTATTGATGAAAAACTTGCTGAAGGTGTAGTGTTGGAAGCTAATTCTAATGGCATATTGGATTTGCAGCCCTGACAACTTTCGCAAAAGTTACAGCTAATGTTAAACACAATGCACTCCCATAGACTTAAAATGCATTTTGGCAGAGTGCTTTTGCAAGTGTTTCTGTTGCTTTTCCTTGATGCAAAACTTTTTGAAGGTGAAGTGTTGGAAGCTAATTCTAATGGCATATTGGATTTGCTGCCCTGACAACTTTCCCAAAAGTTACAGCTAATGTTAAACACACTGCACTCCCATAGACTTAAAATGCATTTTGGCAGAGTGCTTTTGCAAATGTTTCTGTTGCTTTTCCTTGATGCAAAACTTGTTGAAGGTGTAGTGTTGGAAGCTAATTCTAATGACATATTGGATTTGCAGCCCTGGCAACTTTCCAAAAAGTTACAGCTAATGTTAACCAGAATGCACTCCCATAGACTTACAGTGCATTATGGCAGAGTGCTTTTGCAAGTGTTTCTGTTGCTTTTCCTTGATGCAAAACTTTTTGAAGGTGAAGTGTTGGAAGCTAATTCTAATGGCATATTGGATTTGCAGCCCTGGCAACTTTCCAAAAAGTTACAGCTAATGTTAACCAGAATGCATTCCCATAGACTTACAATTTCAATAGTTTTTATTGGAATTTTTAGATTATATAACATATACAATAATGTATTTGGTGGTAAAGTCATTAAAATCAAATACAAAATGTACGTTAACAGTATAGATCTTCAAAACAAAATAAAGAATGTTATTACCATACATCTACAATCCATAGATTATGTAAATGTTGAAAAACGAAATTTGAATGTTGAGTTATCAATCGTAAGTGAGTTACATACATAAGTAATGAGCAGTATATATCACAATATGTTTTATATTCTGTTACGGGTTTAGTAACAATACTCTGTCAGTGATTGAGTTGAAACGCATATTCTATGTATAGTTTGCGCAAGTGCTTGTGTGAACACACGCGTAAGCATATGCGTAATTATATATTATATCCCGTATCAACATGTGTATGTGTAACAGTATAAATGCGTAACCACATACACTTCATCGTGTAAATGCGCAAATAAGCTATGATGTAGGTGTACCCGCATGCCAGCACACGAGTAAGCCCATCAAAGAAGTAGGTAATAAAGAGAAAAGGTAAACAATGATTAATACCACCTACTAATTAAACAATATGAGGGTCAAAAAATAGGTTTTGACATATGATTATAAGTTTAATAACAAAATCTTAAAGAGCTGTTATATCTTAGAAGTTTTAACTCCATTTATAATATGCTAATAAAAATAATCTGTATACCCTTAAATTACCAAATTGTTAAAGTATTATCTTGTGGCAATCCAAAACAATAGTTGTATCGGGTATTTCTCAACTTGGGAAATGGGGGATTTAGAGTCTAGAGAGTGAAGCTGATATTTCTACTATACCACTATATTTTCCAGATATCTTAAATCTCATAGATAACCTACATAATAACTATTAATTTACTGAGAGTGAGAACCCCTTCAAATATCAATTTCAAATATCAGTTTTAATTCCAATAAAACTAAAGTTTAACTATTGTTTTTTCTTAAACTGTAACCTTTTTTATCTATCCTAATCTAAACTACAGTGCATCTGTTGTGTCCCATACGAGATAAAAGAACTGTCATATTACAGAGATAATAGTTTCTTTGGTCATCCAGTGTGATATCCATAGTGTTGTCCAGGATGTTGAGGGCCGAACTCAATCAATCTATAATGTTTGATTCAGGTATAGTTCAAAAGATTGTATACTTGATATTTCAAAAGCATAAGAAGGAATCGAAATAGGATTAATCATTAAGCACTCCTAGATCCATGATACCTCAAAATTCCAAAACTGTAGATTTATCATAGATAGTAGGCCAGAGACCAACCTTTCCCAGGAAAGACTGTAAAGTACCACAACGTATTGCCCAGGCTTTTTCTGCTAATAAATTAGATTCTACTTTTCTAATAATCTCTTTAATTGTAGGAGTAAATTTAGTTTTCCAGTTAGAAGCAATTAAGTTTCTGGTCACCATAAAAATGTGGTTTATGATTAGTCTCTCCTGAGGTGGCAGATCTCCTGTACCCAGGTGAAGTAATGCCATGCCAGGTGGTATAGGCTGTATCGACATTGGTAATTTATTAAGCAAATGTCCAATATCTTCCCTCAACTTCTGAAGTTTGGGGCAATCCCAAAAAATATGTTCTATGGTACCCGTCAGGTTGCAACCCCTCCAACATAGTGAGGATGAATTAACATCAAATCTGGAAATATTTTCTGGGGTCATGTACCACTGCCAAATGCTCTTAAGAAGACCTTCATGATATGCAACACAATGAGATGACTTTCTTAAAGATCTAATAGTCATCTCCCACTCTTCTGTGTCTATTTCATAATGTAAATACTTCTGCCAACTAGTCACCTGCCATTTAGGAAATGTTTCTTTCATTTCAAGGAATGAACTATAAAGGATAGATGTACCTTTTAATTTAGTTCCTTCTGGTTGTATGATTTTGCTAATTTTGGGTGATATTGTAAGTGGACTGTAGGGATATTTGGTTAGAAATTTATGTATTTTGTCATAGATTGGTTTATCTGATAATGGAATATTATATTTCATGTTAAGATATTCAAGGGTTCTAATCTCGGAATCCTCCAGCAAGTCCTCTACTGATGTTAATCCACATTCAATCCAGTTATCTACTGCAATATTTTTAATAACAATATGTAATAAGTTCAGGGGAGGTTTAAATGATAAGGCTAATACATCTTTTTTATATAGATTTGACAGTTCTCTCCAGATCTTTATGGTATTGATTGTTATTGGGTTAATTGCATTCAGATTGACCCCCCAGGTTAATCTGGATTCTAAATACCTTTTATATGATCTGTATGGAAGTTGTTCTTCCTCGATTTGTAACCACTGCTTATCATAATCTTCCGTCCAGATCGACCTGGATTGATCTAAAACCGTCGATTTATAATATAGTTCTAGATTAGGTGCACCCAATCCTAGGTTAGATACATGAGCTGTCAATATTTTATTAGAGAATCTTGCTTTCCTATTCATCAAAATATATTTGTTTAATAGTTTTTGAATAGTATTAAAAAACATTTGAGGTACTTTTACTGGAAGATTCCGAAACAAGTATAGTAACTGAGGCAATACCATCATTTTGAATGCGGCTATCCTTCCAAGCCAAGAATATTCCATTTTTTCTAAAGCCTCTAATTTATTCTTAATTTTGGATAACTTATACATTTGTGCAAGATTGGGGGTTAATTGAATACCTAAATATTTAATTGATTTTTCATTCCATGAATAGTGGCATGAATTTTTAAGAGTTTCTTTCATTTTTTTAGACACATAACATGGGAGAATAACCGTTTTCTTCTCATTTAGATTGTAAAATGATACACGAGAAAAGTTTTCCAGTTCCTCAGTAACATGTGGCAGTGATACAAGTGGATTTTGAAGATATAAAATAATATCATCCGCATACAAACCCAGTTTAATATGCAATTTTTCTAATTTTATACCATGGATTTGGGGATTATTCCTTATTTGTTGGGCTAAGGGCTCTAACGTTAAATTAAAGATCAGTGGAGATAGTGGGCAACCCTGACGGGTACCATTTTTAATATTAAAGGGGTCAGACACAGAACCAGATGACAATACTTTAGCAGAAGATTGAGTGTATAAAGCAAGAATTGCTTTATGAAGGAAACCAGGGATTCCAAATTTTGTTAGAACTCTAGACAAGTACAGCCAGTTAACTCTGTCGAACGCCTTTTCCGCATCTAAAGAGACTAGGAGGGTAGGCGTTCGACAGAGCTGAAGTTCATACAATAGAGCAAGGGCTTTCCTTGTTCCATCACATGTAGATCTTCCTTTTATAAATCCTACTTGATCTGTGTGTATAAGTTGGGGCATTAAGGGAATTAATCTATTAGCTAGGACTCTAGCATAAATTTTTATATCTGTATTTAAAAGGGAGATTGGCCTATAGTTACCAGGGTCTGTTGGATCTTTATCATCTTTAGAAATGGTCGAAATTAAAGCTGTCAATGATTCTTTGGGAAATGTACCTAAAGTAGCTGCTTCATTGAATAGGGCCGTGAGAGGTTTAACCAGAATAATTACAAATTTTTTATAATAGTCATTAATGAAACCATCAGGGCCAGGAGTTTTGTCTTTTTTTAGGATGTTAATAGCATTTTCTACTTCCTGTTGAGAGAAAGGGACCGAAAGAGATTCTTGTTCAAATTCTGACAGTGAGGGAAGAGTTATTTTATCTAAATAATTATCTATTTCCTGCGTATCTGGATTATGAGTGTTTGGGTCATTCTCTAAATTATAAAGGTCTTCATAATAAGTGGCTAGGGCATTTACTATATCTCTAGGGTGATTAACTTCAGTTTTTGTATGGGGATGTTTAATTTTAATTATTCTTTGGTAAATTCTTTTTCCTTTAATTTTCCTCGCCATAATTTTCCCTGCTTTGTTTCCTTCATAATACCAATTCTGCTTGAGCATAGTTTGCCATTTATCATATTGATAATACATCATATCGGCCAGCTCTTGTCTAGTTCCCTCTAAAGTCTGAATCAAATCTGTTTTATTATTACTAAATATCTCTTTTTCTAAGTCTTTAATTTTATTCAACAATAAATCAGTTTTCTCTCTAATTTTCCTTTTCTGTATGGCACTTTGCTTCATCAAGACACCTCGCATATATGCTTTATGTGCATTCCAGAGTGATGTTCTTGAAATGTCTTCAGTGTCACTGAATTTGAAGTACTCAAGTAAATCTTTCTTGATAATAGGGAATGTATGTTCTGAATTTAAAATAAATTTGTTTAATCTCCAATTAAATGATTGTAAAGCGGAATTTTGTAAATGAAATTTTACAATTAAGGGGGAGTGGTCGGACCAGACTCTGGGACCTATTTCCACGTCTGAGACTAGTGGCAAAGAGAACCTATCCGTAAAACAATGATCTATTCTTGTGAAGGATTTGTAGATTGGTGAGTAATAGGTATACTGTTTTTCATTAGGGTGAGCACACCTCCAAGTGTCAAAGAGCTCAAATTTAATTAATGAAGGATGTAGTATGGAAAAAGTCTTTCTGGTTTTAGATGTACAATCTAGTTTTGGGTCAATTACAGAATTAAGATCTCCAAGAATAAATAGTTTACCTTTAGTGAAATTTTCAAGTTTCTTAAGCTGTTTATTAATATAATTAATTTGACGAGTATTTGGGGCATATATATTAGCAAAAGTATATTCTTGGGAATTAATAGATCCAGAAATCATCACCAATCTACCATCCTCACTGCAGAAAGTCTCCTTAACCACCAGTCCCAGAGTGTCTCTAATAGCTATACAAACCCCAGCTTTTTTCTTTTTTGTATATGTCGAATGATAAATTTTGGAGAATTGATCTATTTTAAGTTTACTTGCGGAAATCTTATTTAAATGTGTCTCTTGAAGACAAACTATATCAGTTTTTTGTTCTTTGACCAATTTATGCAGTAAATACCTTTTTTTGAATGAGTTCAGCCCTCTCACATTCAAGGACAATATTTTACATTCCTGTGTCATTTTGCCATCCATCTGCTGTACCTAAAGAAAAAAGATTAATCAAAGATATCTCCGTTAGAGCCTTCAGCAGGTCACAGGATAACTGACCATGTACTTTTATCTCAGATCTGTGTGTAAAAAAATTAGTTAGTAGGGACATTAATATGCACAAACCATTACAACTAAAACTAAAACCAAAAAAGAAGAAATATAACCAAATCATTGGTAAAAGAAGCAGAGGCATCCGGTTCTACCTCCACAAATATCACCAAGTAACACCAAAAAAAGAAATCAGTTCTCAGCTCCAAGTCTTATGAAAAACAGAAGAGGAAAAAAAAGAAGGAAAATAAAAAGAGTTCAGCAAAGAAGAAAAACTTCAAGAAACACAAAAAAAGAGTTCAATTGACCTATCAGGCCAAATTCTCCAGTAAAACTTTCTCCTACAGGGAAAAACAAAAAGATCCCAAAAGGAGAAGTTTAAGTGTGGGGATTAAGTTTGTGATTGAACATCAGGCGTTTCAGGTGCCGGCTATGGCCTCTTCGTTTCTGTCAGTGTCAGGTAGAGGCTGGGTAGTGTCCATTGGGGATGGTTTGATTGATGATGGTTTAGTAGAAGTCGGTAGGTGAGAGGGTTTATCTCTCCTTGAATCTTTGGGCACAAAGATAGGGATATTCCATTTGCTGAGAAGTTCGTGGCCTTCTTTTGGACTTCTGATCACATATTGGGTGTTGTTATCATTTATAATTAGCTTAGGGGGGAATCCCCATGCGTATAGAATTTTCTTATATCGCAGTGTAGTAGTAATCTCAGAGAAACTCCGTCTTGTCTGTAGTGTGGCCTGGGACAAATCTTGGTATATCGAGAGATCTTTGTATTCTTCTGGTAATTTTCTCCCTTCTCGAGTAGCATCCAGCAACATTTCCTTGACATGAAAAAAATGTATCCGTGTAATAACATCTCTAGGAAGATGTTTAGGTATGTGTCCAGGTTTGGGTAGCCTGTGAGCTCTGTCTATTATCAGCTCACTTTCTGGCAAAGTAGGAAAAGCAGTGTGCAGAAGATTCTTAATATAGTCTTTCAGCTCAGTAGTACTCACAGTTTCAGATACTCCTCTAATTTTCACATTATTCCTCCGGTTTCTATCCTCCCCATCTGCCAGTTTTTCCTTTATCCACTTATTTTCTTTCATTAAATCTTTATGTGCGTCCACAAGTACATTGTGAGCTGCAGTCATTTCAACAATCCTATTCTCCAGCCTAGTAATTTTTTGATCAGTCTCCTTCATATGATTAGACATATAGCCTGCCAGTGCTTGCAAGTCCCCTCTGACATCCGACATATTATTTTTCATTTCACAAGCAAAGGACATCATAAAGCTTTTAAAAGGGGCTTGGGTCATGGGCTGTTCCGATTCTGGGAAGGATGACATGAAATCCGAAGCACTGCTTGCTGGAGCTGGATGTGCGGGCAGGGGGGGTGGGTGGTATGGATAGATAGATGACCGGAGTGTGGGCTGAGGATCATGGCCTGCTTGAGGGCCTGAGTCATCCAGATTAGTTACCGCAGACTGAGTTGCAGGTTGGGCTAATGTGGGCTGGGGTGATGTCTGTAGGGGCTTATATGGTTTCATGGGGCTATGATCTCTGCCATCCCCAAAGCTCACCTTAGATCCACCAGCGCTACTTTCTTCCTCATCACTCACTTCTTCCATGCCCGTTTGAGTTCTCTTCCGATAGGGAGTGTATAGAGGGGTAAAAGGATTCCTTTGGTCTATCGGTGGTGTAGTGTGATAGCCTGCCTCATGGCTGGGCCTAGGCATGTAGTCACGGTCGCCATCTTTGTTTTCATCCTGGAAGAACTCTGACAGCCTCCGCAGCGTGGGAGAGCTGTATTTCTTCCTGGAACTTACTTTGGTCCACTGCTGTGACATCTCTGGACCTTCACCCAGCTTATTAGTGAAAAGGGGCTCACTTTAGGCTGCTAAAATTAGCTAAAATCGATGTTCTGCACGGAGAGCTGTGGAGTCAAGCAGCCATCAGTTCCACGCGCTAGCCACGCCCCTCCCATAGACTTACAATGCATTTTTGCACAGTGTTTTTGCAAGTGTTCCCGTTGTTTGTTATTGATGAAAAACTTGCTGAAGGTGTAGTGTTGGAAGCTAATTCTAATGGCATATTGGATTTGTAGCCCTGACAACTTTCGCAAAAGTTACAGCTAATGTTAAACACAATGCACTCCCATAGACTTAAAATGCATTTTGGCAGAGTGCTTTTGCAAGTGTTTCTGTTGCTTTTCCTTGATGCAAAACTTTTTGAAGGTGAAGTGTTGGAAGCTAATTCTAATGGCATATTGGATTTGCAGCCCTGGCAACTTTCCAAAAAGTTACAGCTAATGTTAACCAGAATGCATTCCCATAGACTTACAATGCATTTTTGCACAGTGTTTTTGCAAGTGTTCCCGTTGTTTGTTATTGATGAAAAACTTGCTGAAGGTGTAGTGTTGGAAGCTAATTCTAATGGCATATTGGATTTGCAGCCCTGACAACTTTCGCAAAAGTTACAGCTAATGTTAAACACAATGCACTCCCATAGACTTAAAATGCATTTTGGCAGAGTGCTTTTGCAAGTGTTTCTGTTGCTTTTCCTTGATGCAAAACTTTTTGAAGGTGAAGTGTTCGAAGCTAATTCTAATGGCATATTGGATTTGCTGCCCTGACAACTTTCCCAAAAGTTACAGCTAATGTTAAACACACTGCACTCCCATAGACTTAAAATGCATTTTGGCAGAGTGCTATTGCAAATGTTTCTGTTGCTTTTCCTTGATGCAAAACTTGTTGAAGGTGTAGTGTTGGAAGCTAATTCTAATGACATATTGGATTTGCAGCCCTGGCAACTTTCCAAAAAGTTACAGCTAATGTTAACCAGAATGCATTCCCATAGACTTACAATGCATTTTTGCACAGTGTTTTTGCAAGTGTTCCCGTTGTTTTTTATTGATGAAAAACTTGCTGAAGGTGTAGTGTTGGAAGCTAATTCTAATGGCATATTGGATTTGCAGCCCTGACAACTTTCGTAAAAGTTACAGCTAATGTTAAACACAATGCACTCCCATAGACTTAAAATGCATTTTGGCAGAGTGCTTTTGCAAGTGTTTCTGTTGCTTTTCCTTGATGCAAAACTTTTTGAAGGTGAAGTGTTGGAAGCTAATTCTAATGACATATTGGATTTGCAGCCCTGACAACTTTTCAAAAAGTTACAGCTAATGTTAACCAGAATGCACTTCCATAGACTTACAGTGCATTATGGCAGAGTGCTTTTGCAAGTGTTTCTGTTGCTTTTCCTTGATGCAAAACTTTTTGAAGGTGAAATGTTGGAAGCTAATTCTAATGGCATATTGGATTTGCAGCCCTGGCAACTTTCCAAAAAGTTACAGCTAATGTTAACCAGAATGCACTTCCATAGACTTACAGTGCATTATGACAGAGTGCTTTTGCAAGTGTTTCTGTTGCTTTTCCTTGATGCAAAACTTTTTGAAGGTGAAGTGTTGGAAGCTAATTCTAATGACATATTGGTTTTGCAGCCCTGACAACTTTTCAAAAAGTTACAGCTAATGTTAACCAGAATGCACTCCCATAGACTTACAGTGCATTATGGCAGAGTGCTTTTGCAAGTGTTTCTGTTGCTTTTCCTTGATGCAAAACTTTTTGAAGGTGAAGTGTTGGAAGCTAATTCTAATGGCATATTGGATTTGCAGCCCTGGCAACTTTCCAAAAAGTTACAGCTAATGTTAACCAGAATGCATTCCCATAGACTTACAATGCATTTTTGCACAGTGTTTTTGCAAGTGTTCCCGTTGTTTGTTATTGATGAAAAACTTGCTGAAGGTGTAGTGTTGGAAGCTAATTCTAATGGCATATTGGATTTGCTGCCCTGACAACTTTCGCAAAAGTTACAGCTAATGTTAAACACAATGCACTCCTATAGACTTAAAATGCATTTTGGCAGAGTGCTTTTGCAAGTGTTTCTGTTGCTTTTCCTTGATGCAAAACTTTTTGAAGGTGAAGTGTTCGAAGCTAATTCTAATGGCATATTGGATTTGCTGCCCTGACAACTTTCCCAAAAATTACAGCTAATGTTAAACACACTGCACTCCCATAGACTTAAAATGCATTTTGGCAGAGTGCTTTTGCAAATGTTTCTGTTGCTTTTCCTTGATGCAAAACTTGTTGAAGGTGTAGTGTTGGAAGCTAATTCTAATGACATATTGGATTTGCAGCCCTGGCAACTTTCCAAAAAGTTACAGCTAACGTTAACCAGAATGCATTCCCATAGACTTACAATGCATTTTTGCACAGTGTTTTTGCAAGTGTTCCCGTTGTTTGTTATTGATGAAAAACTTGCTGAAGGTGTAGTGTTGGAAGCTAATTCTAATGGCATATTGGATTTGCAGCCCTGACAACTTTCGCAAAAGTTACAGCTAATGTTAAACACAATGCACTCCCATAGACTTAAAATGCATTTTGGCAGAGTGCTTTTGCAAGTGTTTCTGTTGCTTTTCCTTGATGCAAAACTTTTTGAAGGTGAAGTGTTGGAAGCTAATTCTAATGGCATATTGGATTTGCTGCCCTGACAACTTTCCCAAAAGTTACAGCTAATGTTAAACACACTGCACTCCCATAGACTTAAAATGCATTTTGGCAGAGTGCTTTTGCAAATGTTTCTGTTGCTTTTCCTTGATGCAAAACTTGTTGAAGGTGTAGTGTTGGAAGCTAATTCTAATGACATATTGGATTTGCAGCCCTGGCAACTTTCCAAAAAGTTACAGCTAACGTTAACCAGAATGCATTCCCAAAGACTTACAATGCATTTTTGCACAGTGTTTTTGCAAGTGTTCCCGTTGTTTGTTATTGATGAAAAACTTGCTGAAGGTGTAGTGTTGGAAGCTAATTCTAATGGCATATTGGATTTGCTGCCCTGACAACTTTCGTAAAAGTTACAGCTAATGTTAAACACACTGCACTCCCATAGACTTAAAATGCATTTTGGCAGAGTGCTTTTGCAAATGTTTCTGTTGCTTTTCCTTGATGCAAAACTTGTTGAAGGTGTAGTGTTGGAAGCTAATTCTAATGACATATTGGGTTTGCAGCCCTGACAACTAATGTTAACCAGAATGCACTCCCATACGGGGGGGCGTGGCTTGTCGTCAGCACTGAATGGCAGCATATTCTGAGACCTCTGTGAATTTACTCTCCCTGTGAGCACCTAACAACCTGCATTTGAAACCTGCAAACATGAAAAAGCATGCTAAGAACCAACAACAAACTCCCAAACCCAGACCTAGCAAAATCGCTAGGGAATTACCTGATCCAGATGAGTTTTTTGATCCTGTTGATAGAGACACAAGGGGATCCAAGATGGCGGCCGCAAAAAAACGTGAGTCTGCTAAAAACACTGACATAGTCAGTGAAAGCTTGTTTGGCAAAGCTGCAAGAGGGAGAAATCGGCAGATTGATATGCCTATTTTAACTGAATGTGATACTGAGCACTCTGACTCTGAAAGTGAGGAAGAGGAAGATATTCGCTCATATTTAAAATGCTTACCATCTAAAGCTGAAATAAAAAGCATGCTGCAGAACTTATCTGTTGTGTTAACTGATGAAATGAGAGATATAAGGAAAGACATAGTAAACATAGCAGTGAGAACTGACACTATAGAAAAAGCGCAGGAGAAATTACTTAAACACAATACATACTTGCATAAGACTGTAAAAAAGCAAGCTCAACAAATTGAGGAGCTTGAAAGGCAAATGGAGGACTTTGAAAACAGAAGCAGAAGGGTTAATCTGAGAGTAAGAGGCATCCCTGAAATAATTACTCAAGGTGAAGTGAAACAAGCACTGTGGCAAATCTTTAACAGCATTCTCAATAGATATACTGCAACTGAAATTAAAATGGACAGATTTCACAGAGTGGCTAAGACAAAAAATGCACCTCATGGAGCTCCCAGAGATGTCCTTTGCGCTCTGCATAATTTCACAGAGAAGGAGGAAATCATCTCTAAAGCAAGAGAAATAAACAACATCACATACGAAGATAGCAAAATACTAATTTTCCAAGACATCTCGTGGAAAACCCTCAGCAAGAGAAGAAATCTTAAACCTCTCACAGATGCTATAAAGGAAAAAGGCCTACAATTCAAGTGGGGATTCCCTTTTCCCATATCGATGAGAAAGGAGGGACAATGGATGGTACTGAAATCTCCTAAGGACACTGAGGAATTCTGCAAAAAGCTGGACATTGAAAAACCACCTCTCCCAGGATGGGATGTCATCCCAACGCCTGACTTCTCATTGGAAAAATTACCGGAATTTTGGATAACTCCATTGAAGCAAACTAAGAAGATGGCCTCTACACCTGATCCCAGAGGAGAAAAAGACTTGACCTTTGCCATAAATAATGACACTTGAAGAGAACTCTTAACAACCTTATTTCTTTATTTGGGCACAATGCACCTCCTCTTCATAAATCTTTAAATTGTGTTTAATATGTTAATCAAATATTTTGTGTCTTGCAGGTTAGACATTATATCTGAATGTTTATATACTTAGATGAGAAGCTCACAGGGTAAGAGTGTGATTTGGTGTAAGATTTACTTAATTAATACTAGTTTTGTATTATCTGTATCGGGCTGACCTTCCATTTCCCCCATTAGGATAGCACTTTTGCCTATCTTATACCTCTATAACCTTTAAAGAGAAATGACATCACTAATTTAATTCAATCAATTGGAATAAAAAACAGATGTTAGCGATGCCCTTAGCGTTGCTATGAGTTAATTAAAAATCTGCCGTGTAGAACCACACTCGGTTGTTAAAACATATGTGAAAATGTTATTTGAAAGCAAGTTATGAAAAAAGCCAAGGAAAATACAAAGATGAACAAACAAATGAATTAACAAATAAATAAATAAACCCTCGATTTCATTCAATGGATATTAATTATAAACATTTAACAAAAAACGTTAAATTTCAAAAAAAGTTTTAGTTCATCTTAATGTATTAAATGATTGTAAGAAATTAATGTCAATGTGTCAATAATGTCATAAATATTTAATAATTCACAATTTTAGTATATACCGTAAATTGTAAATGAATAAAGACACAAGGGCATTAATAATAATTATTATTAGTTATCGATATTTAATATTTTACAATTCATGATTAATGGTGTATATAATTTAAATATATCATTATTCCTAGGCTAATGAATTTTACCCTGATAAGCTATACCCAAACTGGGAGTGAAATTATTTTATGATCATAATGAAGCATGTAGGGTGAGACAAGATTTTCAGCGATGTGTAGTATACATTGTATATATAAAAGCAGCCACTTATGAGACAATTAGATACAGTGTTAGAAGTATTTGACACAAAGTGTATGAAGTTCAAAGGCATACATAAGAAAAAATTCTAATTGCCATGTTATCAATAACTATCTCAATTTTTTAACTAAATTATTGCACAGGGACACAGAATTAAACAAAATTAAATTAAACGTGGCAAGTTATGTCAAACCTAAAATTTAGGCCTGCAGGTTGGCGAGTTCCCAGTGTAAAAATCCAGAATGCTTCTCTATGGAGAAGCCTTTCCATTAAATTGCCTCCTCGATAGACCGGCTCAATTTTTTCTATACCTTGAATGTTCAAACACTTTACGTCACCATTATTGCAATCAAGAAAATGCCTAGATACTACCGTGGAATGACTGCGGGAGGCTATGTGATGTATATGTTCTCTCATTCTGCATTTTAAACTCCTGGACGTACACCCAACATATTGTATGCCACATTTAGAGCAACTTAGCAGATAGATAACAAATTTGGTATTACAATTTATGAAATGATAAAAAGCATGCTGCAGAACTTATCTGTTGTGTTAACTGATGAAATGAGAGATATAAGGAAAGACATAGTAAACATAGCAGTGAGAACTGACACTATAGAAAAAGCGCAGGAGAAATTACTTAAACACAATACATACTTGCATAAGACTGTAAAAAAGCAAGCTCAACAAATTGAGGAGCTTGAAAGGCAAATGGAGGACTTTGAAAACAGAAGCAGAAGGGTTAATCTGAGAGTAAGAGGCATCCCTGAAATAATTACTCAAGGTGAACTGAAACAAGCACTGTGGCAAATCTTTAACAGCATTCTCAATAGAGATACTGCAACTGAAATTAAAATGGACAGATTTCACAGAGTGGCTAAGACAAAAAATGCACCTCATGGAGCTCCCAGAGATGTCTTTTGCGCTCTGCATAATTTCACAGAGAAGGAGGAAATCATCTCTAAAGCAAGAGAAATAAACAACATCACATACGAAGATAGCAAAATACTAATTTTCCAAGACATCTCGTGGAAAACCCTCAGCAAGAGAAGAAATCTTAAACCTCTCACAGATGCTATAAAGGAAAAAGGCCTACAATTCAAGTGGGGATTCCCTTTTCCCATATCGATGAGAAAGGAGGGACAATGGATGGTACTGAAATCTCATAAGGACACTGAGGAATTCTGCAAAAAGCTGGACATTGAAAAACCACCTCTCCCAGGATGGGATGTCATCCCAACGCCTGACTTCTCATTGGAAAAATTACCGGAATTTTGGATAACTCCATTGAAGTAAACTAAGAAGATGGCCTCTACACCTGATCCCAGAGGAGAAAAAGACTTGACCTTTGCCATAAATAATGACACTTGAAGAGAACTCTTAACAACCTTATTTCTTTATTTGGGCACAATGCACCTCCTCTTCATAAATCTTTAAATTGTGTTTAATATGTTAATCAAATATTTTGTGTCTTGCAGGTTAGACATTATATCTGAATGTTTATATACTTAGATGAGAAGCTCACAGGGTAAGAGTGTGATTTGGTGTAAGATTTACTTAATTAATACTAGTTTTGTATTATCTGTATCGGGCTGACCTTCCATTTCCCCCATTAGGATAGCACTTTTGCCTATCTTATACCTCTATAACCTTTAAAGAGAAATGTCCCTACGGGACAAAACCTATTTCTTATTGGTAATACCATTGTACATAGTTCTAAATTCCACACCTAAAATATTCTTTGATTTTTTTTATTTTCAATATGACAGAGATACTGACGACTTGATATCGCTTTATTGAAAAAAGTATTATGCAACCTTAAATACACAAAATGGCTAATTGTAAGATTACATCAGTAAATGTTAATGGGTTAAATGAGCCTATTAAAAGAGCACAATTATTTAATCACTGCAATAAAATGGGATCCAAAATCATTTTCATGCAGGAAACCCATTTTAAAGAAAATAATTATCCCAATATAAAACATAAACAATTTGATAAGATATTTACAGGCAATAATTGCTTAAAGAAAACAAATGGCGTGTTGATTGCTATGCATAAGAAAATTTAAAGCTGCACAGTCTCGGAAAGGGTCATATGTGAATAAATGAAAGGAATTTCATTGGATGAGAAAAGAAAATCTTGCTCACCCAGCAACAAACGTGACCTGGGTGTAAAGACCCCAGGTCCAGCACTTAAACGAATAGTCAAAGGAAAAGTCGCTGATGTATAAATAGGAAAGCACTCACCCGTAGTCTTTAGTGGTCCGGGTGCGTCGCCCCGAACCCGTAGCAGCGGGTGTGTGCACTGTCAAGTATAGGAGAATAGGCAAGCACTGCCGGACGTCACTTCGAAATGGGTAAAATACAACTTTTATTTCAAATCATTAAAACCAAACTGTCCTGACGCGTTTCGTATCCATGCGATACGTAGTCATAGGCACAAGTTCACACAAACTCTCAACGGCTTTTTGAAACAATTCTCAAAGGAAATGACATCACTAATTTAATTCAATCAATTGGAATAAAAAACAGATGTTAGCGATGCCCTTAGCGTTGCTATGAGTTAATTAAAAATCTGCCGTGTAGAACCACACTCGGTTGTTAAAACATAGGTGAAAATGTTATTTGAAAGCAAGTTATGAAAAAAGCCAAGGAAAATACAAAGATGAACAAACAAATGAATTAACAAATAAATAAATAAACCCTCGATTTCATTCAATGGATATTAATTATAAACATTTAACAAAAAACGTTAAATTTCAAAAAAAGTTTTAGTTCATCTTAATGTATTAAATGATTGTAAGAAATTAATGTCAATGTGTCAATAATGTCATAAATATTTAATAATTCACAATTTTAGTATATACCGTAAATTGTAAATGAATAAAGACACAAGGGCATTAATAATAATTATTATTAGTTATCGATATTTAATATTTTACAATTCATGATTAATGGTGTATATAATTTAAATATATCATTATTCCTAGGCTAATGAATTTTACCCTGATAAGCTATACCCAAACTGGGAGTGAAATTATTTTATGATCATAATGAAGCATGTAGGGTGAGACAAGATTTTCAGCGATGTGTAGTATACATTGTATATATAAAAGCAGCCACTTATGAGACAATTAGATACAGTGTTAGAAGTATTTGACACAAAGTGTATGAAGTTCAAAGGCATACATAAGAAAAAATTCTAATTGCCATGTTATCAATAACTATCTCAATTTTTTAACTAAATTATTGCACAGGGACACAGAATTAAACAAAATTAAATTAAACGTGGCAAGTTATGTCAAACCTAAAATTTAGGCCTGCAGGTTGGCGAGTTCCCAGTGTAAAAATCCAGAATGCTTCTCTATGGAGAAGCCTTTCCATTAAATTGCCTCCTCGATAGACCGGCTCAATTTTTTCTATACCTTGAATGTTCAAACACTTTACGTCACCATTATTGCAATCAAGAAAATGCCTAGATACTACCGTGGAATGACTGCGGGAGGCTATGTGATGTATATGTTCTCTCATTCTGCATTTTAAACTCCTGGACGTACACCCAACATATTGTATGCCACATTTAGAGCAACTTAGCAGATAGATAACAAATTTGGTATTACAATTTATGAAATGATTCATTTTAAATAATTTTATGATTCATTTCAAAATAATTTTATGAAATGATTCATTTATTTAAAATGAATCATTCTTATAAATTGTAATACCAAATTTGTTATCTATCTGCTAAGTTGCTCTAAATGTGGCATACAATATGTTGGGTGTACGTCCAGGAGTTTAAAATGCAGAATGAGAGAACATATACATCACATAGCCTCCCGCAGTCATTCCACGGTAGTATCTAGGCATTTTCTTGATTGCAATAATGGTGACGTAAAGTGTTTGAACATTTAAGGTATAGAAAAAATTGAGCCGGTCTATCGAGGAGGCAATTTAATGGAAAGGCTTCTCCATAGAGAAGCATTCTGGATTTTTACACTGGGAACTCGCCAACCTGCAGGCCTAAATTTTAGGTTTGACATAACTTGCCACGTTTAATTTAATTTTGTTTAATTCTGTGTCCCTGTACAATAATTTAGTTAAAAAATTGAGATAGTTATTGATAACATGGCAATTAGAATTTTTTCTTATCTATGCCTTTGAACTTCATACACTTTGTGTCAAATACTTCTAAAACTGTATCCAATTGTCTCATAAGTGGCTGCTTTTATATATACAATGTATACTACACATCGCTGAAAATCTTGTCTCACCCTACATGCTTCATTATGATCATAAAATAATTTCACTCCCAGTTTGGGTATAGCTTATCAGGGTAAAATTCATTAGCCTAGGAATAATGATATATTTAAATTATATACACCATTAATCATGAATTGTAAAATATTAAATATCGATAACTAATAATAATTATTATTAATGCCCTTGTGTCTTTATTCATTTACAATTTACGGTATATACTAAAATTGTGAATTATTAAATATTTATGACATTATTGACACATTGACATTAATTTTTACAATCATTTAATACATTAAGATGAACTAAAACTTTTTTTGAAATTTAACGTTTTTTGTTAAATGTTTATAATTAATATCCATTGAATGAAATCGAGGGTTTATTTATTTATTTGTTAATTCATTTGTTTGTTCATCTTTGTATTTTCCTTGGCTTTTTTCATAACTTGCTTTCAAATAACATTTTCACCTATGTTTTAACAACCGAGTGTGGTTCTACACGGCAGATTTTTAATTAACTCATAGCAACGCTAAGGGCATCGCTAACATCTGTTTTTTATTCCAATTGATTGAATTAAATTAGTGATGTCATTTCCTTTGAGAATTGTTTCAAAAAGCCGTTGAGAGTTTGTGTGAACTTGTGCCTATGACTACGTATCGCATGGATACGAAACGCGTCAGGACAGTTTGGTTTTAATGATTTGAAATAAAAGTTGTATTTTACCCATTTCGAAGTGACGTCCGGCAGTGCTTGCCTATTCTCCTATACTTGAGATTGCTATGCATAGAAATATTCCATTTACAACAATTGACAATTGATGGTAGATGTATCATGGTAAAGGGGATTTTGTATGACACAAAAATAACTATGTGTAATGTTTATCTCACTAACAAAGGTCAAAACAAAATATTGAAGAGTATTCTATTAAAGCTTAAATCCTTTCAAGAAGGGATAGTAATTTTGGGAGGTGACTTTAAGATCCCACTTAACCCCTTAATGGACACTTCATCCAAAAAATCAAATTTACCATGTTCACTGATCAAAGGTATTAATCAACTTTTACATGACAACTTATTTGCTGATACTTGGAGAGCTTACCATGCAGATGAGAGAGACTATACACACTATTCCTGTGCTCATAAAAGCTATTCAAGAATAGATATTTTTCTGGAACACAGATTCCTAGAACTCGTTAAAAGTGTTTCAATAGAAAACTCTCTTTTATCTGACCATTGCCCAGTGAACTTGATATTTAAACTTCCCAATTTGCTGAAACCTCATTTTAACTGGAAAATAAATGACAATCTGATTAGCCAAGAACCCTTTAAAGAAAAAATCACCAAGAGACTCAAACAATTCTTCTTAGAAAATAATGTGAATGATACTTCTTTACATAACAGATGGGAAGCACATAAATGCACGATAAGAGGTTTGTTGATTTCTTTGGGCTCCTTTGCTAAAAAAGAAAGGGAGAAGAAAATAAACTCATTATTGAAAGATATACATAATTTAGAATCCCTACATAAAAAATACTTATCAGATAAGGTCTTTAAGGAGTTAAAAGAGAAAAGAAAAGATTTAAAAATACTTCTAGATACAATCTCCAACAAAGCCTACACAAGGATTAAAGTATCTGCCTTTGCAGACGATTTGCTATTTTATATCACTAAGCCACATTTATCTATACCTAATTTAATGAATCTAATCAATGGTTTTGGGTCTCTATCCAACTTCAAATTAAATTACAACAAATCAGAAATATTAAACATCTCCCTTTCAGAACAAACAATTACTCGATTAAAAAACAATTTTCACTTTAAGTGGGCTAAGGTATCAATAAAATATCTGGGGATCCATCTCACCCATAACGAAAAATTGCTCTGTTGGAGATGTAAAGAGGAAAAGGGTAACTATGAACATATTTGGTATGGATGCAAAATTGTAAAACCTTATTGGCAGGCTATTCAATCTATTATTTACAAAATATACCCAAATCTTTTAAGGTTACATCCTTCCGCAGTTTTACTCTTATATGATAATAATATTAAAAAGATTATCAACATACCAACTATCAAATATATTCTAGTTTCTGCTAAGTCATTGATTCCCCGTAAATGGAAATCTAAAGAGCCTCCCCTCTTAACAGAGTGGGTAAAACTAATTGAGGAGATAAGACATGCTGAAGAGGCTATAGCATATAAAAATAATGTTTTGCAAAAACACCTGAAAAATTGGAACACATGGATTTCTTATATGGAAAGAAAAATGAATGTACATCAATATTATTTATTTCTTGGATAATATTAAAAACATCTTGTTCAACTATATGAGTAACTTACAATTTATATATCTGTCATGCAACACAACGGCTTATGTAATATCCTGTTAAATATTGTTGAAAAACATTTTCTTGTAGGTGTGGAAAACTTTTTCTTTCTTTTTGTCTTTTTCTTTGTATCACCCCCTTCTTCATCTTCTGTACCCCTGATACTTTTTGATATTGAAAACTTAATAAAAAGAGATTTAACAATGAATGCACTCCCATAGACTTTACATTGCATTTTAACACAGTTATTTTGCAAGTTTTCCTGTTGCTTTTTGTTGATGAAAAACTTGTTGAAGGTGTAGTGTTGTAAGCCAATTTTAATGCGATAGAATTTGTATCCCTGAAATCTTTCTCAAAAGTTACAGCCAATGTTAAGTCGAATGCACTCCCATAGACTTACATTGCATTTTGACACAGTGATTTTGCATGTTTCTGTTGCTTGTCCTTGATGAAAAACTTGTTGAAGATGTAGTGTTGAAAGGTAATTCTATAGTCAATTAGATTTTATGAGTGTTCCAACTTTCCCAAGAGTTACAGCTAATGTTAACCTGAATGCACTCCCATACACTTACATTGCATTTTAACAAAGTTAATTTGCAAGTGCTCCTGTTGCTTTTTGTTGATGAAAAACTTGTTGAAGATGTAGTGTTGGAAGCCAATTCTAATGTCAGACAGAATTTGTATCCCTGAAAACTTTCTCAAAAGTTACAGCCAATGTTAAGTTGAATGCACTCCCATAGACTTACATTGCATTTTGACACAGTGATTTTGCATGTTTCTGTTGCTTGTCCTTGATGAAAAACTTGTTGAAGATGTAGTGTTGGAAGGTAATTCTAATGTCATTTAGAATTCATAACTTTGCACACTTTCCCAAGAGTTGCAGCTAATGTTAACCTGAATGCACTCCCATAGACTTTACATTGCATTTTAACACAGTTATTTTGCAAGTTTTCCTGTTGCTTTTTGTTGATGAAAAACTTGTTGAAGGTGTAGTGTTGTAAGCCAATTTTAATGCCAGATAGAATTTGTATCCCTGAAAACTTTCTCAAAAGTTACAGCCAATGTTAAGTCGAATGCACTCCCATAGACTTACATTGCATTTTGACACAGTGATTTTGCATGTGTTTCTGTTGCTTGTCCTTGATGAAAAACTTGTTGAAGATGTAGTGTTGGAAGCTAATTCTAATGTCTTTTAGAATTTATAACTTTTCCAACTTTCCCAAGAGTTGCAGATAATGTTAACCTGAATGCATTCCCATAGGGGGGGCGTGGCTTGTCGTCAGCACTGAATGGCAGCATAGTCTGAAACCTCTGTGAATCTACTCCCCCTGTGAGCACCTAACAAACTGCATTTGAAACCTGCAAAGATGAAAAAGCATGCTAAGAACCAACAACAAACTCCCAAACCCAGACCTAGCAAAATCGCTAGGGAATTACCTGATCCAGACGAGTTTTTTGATCCTGTTGATAGAGACACAAGGGGATCCAAGATGGCAGCCGCAAAAAAACGTGAGTCTGCTAAAAACACTGACATAGTCAGTGAAAGCTCGTTTGGCAAAGCTGCAAGAGGGAGAAATCGGCAGACTGATATGCCTATTTTAACTGAATGTGATACTGAGCACTCTGACTCCGAAAGTGAAATGCTTACCATCTAAAGCTGAAATCAAAAGCATGCTGCGGGACTTATCTGTTGTGTTAACTGATGAAATGAGAGATATAAGGAAAGACATAGTAAACATAGCAGTGAGAACTGACACTATAGAAAAAGCGCAGGAGAAATTACTTAAACACAATACATACTTGCATAAGACTGTAAAAAAGCAAGCTCAGCAAATTGAGGAGCTTGAAAGGCAAATGGAGGACTTTGAAAACAGAAGCAGAAGGGTTAATCTGAGAGTAAGAGGCATCCCTGAAATAATTACTCAAGGTGAACTGAAACAAGCACTGTGGCAAATCTTTAACAGCATTCTCAAAAGAGATACTGCAACTGAAATTAAAATGGACAGATTTCACAGAGTGGCTAAGACAAAAAATGCACCTCATGGAGCTCCCAGAGATGTCCTTTGCGCTCTGCATAATTTTACAGAGAAGGAGGAAATCATCTCTAAAGCAAGAGAAATAAACAACATCACATACGAAGATAGCAAAATAATAATTTTCCAAGACATCTCGTGGAAAACACTCAGCAAAAGAAGAAATCTGAAACCTCTCACAGATGCTATAAAGGAAAAAGGCCTACAATTCAAGTGGGGATTCCCTTTTAACATAGCAGTGAGAAAGGAGGGACAATGGATGGTACTGAAATCTCCTAAGGACACTGAGGAATTCTGCAAAAAGCTGGACATTGAAAAACCACCTCTCCCAGGATGGGATATCATCACAACGCCTGACTTCTCATTGGAATTTTGGATAACTCCATTGAAGCAAACTAAGAAGATGACCTCTACACCTGATCCCAGAGGAGAAAAAGACTTGACCTTTGCCATAAATAATGACACTTGAAGAGCACTCTTAACAACCTTATTTCCTTATTTGGGCACAATGCACCTCCTCTTCATAAATCTTTAAATTGTGTTTAATATGTTAATCAAAAATTTTGTGTCTTGCAGGTTAGACATTATATCTGAATGTTTATATACATAGATGAGAAGCTCACAGGGTAAGAGTGTGATTTGGTGTAAGATTTACTTAATTAATAGTAGTTTTGTATTATCTGTATCGGTTTGACCTTCCATTTCCCCCATTAAGATAGCACTTTTGCCTATCTTATACCTCTATAACTTTTAAAGAGAAATGTCCCTACAGGACAAAACCTATTTCTTATTGGTAATATCCTTGTACATAGTTCTAAATTGCACTCCTAAAATATTCTTTGATTTTTTTCATTTTCAATATGACAGAGATACTGACAACTTGATATCGCTTTATTGCGAAAAAGTATTATGCAACCTTAAATACACAAAATGGCTAATTGTAAGATTACATCAGTAAATGTTAATGGGTTAAATGAGCCTATTAAAAGAGCACAATTATTTAATCACTGCAATAAAATGGGATCCAAAATCATTTTCATGCAGGAAACCCATTTTAAAGAAAATAATTTTCCCAATATAAAACATAAACAATTTGATAAGATATTTACAGGCAATAATTGCTTAAAGAAAACAAATGGCGTATTGATTGCTATGCATAGAAATATTCCATTTACAACGATTGACACCTATGCTAGAAGTGATGGTAGATGTATCATGGTAAAGGAGATTTTGTATGACACAAAAATAACTATGTGTAATATTTATCTCACTAACAGAGGTCAAAACAAAATATTGAAGAGTATTCTATTAAAGCTTAAATCCTTTCAAGAAGGGATAGTAATTTTGGGAGGTGACTTTAACATCCCACTTAACCCCTTAATGGACACTTCATCCAAAAAGTCAAATTTACCATGTTCACTGATCAAGGGTATTAATCAACTTTTACATGACAACTTATTTGCTGATACTTGGAAAGCTTTCCATGCAGATGAGAGAGACTATACACACACTATTCCTGTGCTCATAAAAGCTATTCAAGAACAGATTATATTTTTATGGAACACAGATTCCTAGAACTAGTTAAAAGTGTGTCAATAGAAAATTCTCTTTTATCTGACCATTGCCCAGTGAACTTGATATTTAAACTTCCCAATTTGCTGAAACCTCATTTTAACTGGAAAATAAATGACAATCTGATTAGCAAACAACCCTTTCAAGAAAAAATCGCCAAGAGACTCAAACAATTCTTCTTAGAAAATAATGTAAATGATACTTCTTTACATAACAGATGGGAAGCACATAAGTGCACGATAAGAGGTGTGTTGATTTCTTTGGGCTCCTTTGCTAAAAAAGAAAGGGAGAAGAAAATAAACTCATTATTGAAAGATATACATAATTTAGAATCCCTACATAAAAAATACTTATCAGATAAGGTCTTTAAAGAGTTAAAAGAGAAAAGAAAAGATTTAAAAATACTTCTAGATACAATCTCCAACAAAGCCTACACAAGGATTAAACAATACCTATATGAAAATAGTAATAAATGTGGCAAATATCTAGCAAGCAAGTTGAAATCTCAATTTATAAAATCTTACCTTTTAAAAATGAAAAATGATAAGCAACAAATGGTACATACAACTACAGATATAGCAAAATGTTTTCAAGATTATTATACCAGGCTATATAATTTAAACAAACAATATGCTAATAATTCTCACAGAGAAATAAAGAAAAAACAAATTAACCAATTTCTATCCCAAATTAAAATACCTTCCTTAGATAAGAGTATAGCAGTAGAATTAGACAAACCTTTTAATGAGGAGGAACTGCAAAAAGCAATAAAGAATCTTCCACTGGGCAAAAGCCCAGGCCCAGATGGATTCTCTGCGAGCTATTATAAAATCTTTGATAAAATCTTAGTCCCTATATTGCTGGAGTTATTTAACTCACAGAATAGACATTCTCAAATTCCAGAACAATCCCAAGAAGCCCACATTACAGTTATACACAAACCAGGAAAAGATCCTACTGAATGTGCTAGTTATAGGCCAATTTCCCTTATTAACATAGATCAAAAATTATTTGCAAAATTACTTGCCAATAGAATTAGTGTACACTTACCCGACCTAATCCATTTTGACCAAGCGGGTTTTGTACCTGGCAGAGAAGGGAAAAATAATACAATTAGAGCTGTAAACATAATAAAGTATATGAAAAAGAAAAACGAGGAGGCCCTAATAATATCTATGGATGCTGAAAAAGCCTTCGATAGAGTAGAATGGTTATTTATTGAACAGATGTTGGAAAAAATAGGATTTGGTACCGGTATAATAAATAAAATAATGTCGAGACAGGGCTGTCCTTTGTCCCCCTTGTTGTTTATTCTAACTAATGAATCTTTACTACTTGCAATTAGGTAAAATATAGATATAACAGGGATTAAAATAGCAAACTCTCATTATAAAGTATCTGCCTTTGCAGACGATTTGCTATTTTATATCACTAAGCCACATTTATCTATACCTAATTTAATGAATCTAATCAATTGTTTTGGGTCTCTATCCAACTTCAAATTAAATTACAACAAATCAGAAATATTAAACATCTCCCTTTCAGAACAAACAATTACTCAATTAAAAAACAATTTTCCCTTTAAGTGGGCTAAGGTATCAATAAAATATCTGGGGATCCATCCAACGAAAAATTGCTGTATAAATTGAATTACATTCCTGCTATAGAAACAATAGATAAGGACATTGTGAGTTTTAACAATGTATGTGTCTCTTGGTTAGGAAGAGTCAACATAGTAAAAATGATATTCCTTCCTAAGTTGTTACATATATTTCAGAATATGCCTATTGAAGTCCCTTTGAGCTATTTTTCGATGACCTGGAAAATAGATCTAGGAGAAACAACCTCAGATTCATAAACATACCTGAATCTTTCCAGAATGACTAATTAAACATGTTAATTTCTATAACAATTCCCCTCAAACTGGGTCTTCCTCAGGAATGTTTAAAAATAGAGAGACTTCATAGGCTTGGTCCACCTAAAAATTTCCATCCTAGGAGACCAAGAGCTGTAATTTTTAAACACCTGGACTATTCAGACAAAAATAGACTATTTCAAGCCTACAAAAAACTGAAAACACTTGATGTTGAAGGAAATAGAATTTTGATATTTCAAGACTACTCATTGCTTTTGTCCCAAAAACAAAAGGAATTTTCCAAATCTTGACAATCTCTGGCTAATCTACACATTAATTTTGCCTTGATGTATCCTGCTAAACTAAAGATTTTTCTGCCTTCTGGAGCTAGAGTTTTCAGCGATCCTGAAGAGGCACATTCATTTACTTCGCATCTGGAAAAGAATAATAGTGGAAATCCTGCTTCAGTTACA
This sequence comes from Xenopus laevis, assembly GCF_017654675.1. Lineage (NCBI taxonomy): Eukaryota > Metazoa > Chordata > Amphibia > Anura > Pipidae > Xenopus > Xenopus laevis. The sequence goes on from NC_054372.1 coordinate 79,013,567, forward strand.
ACATCTATCTCGAAATTTGGCTCTCCCCCAAAGGATCAAAGACGGAAGAGATATGATATATCTCGACAATCTAGACTTTCAACCTATTTAAAAAGAACAGAGGCGCCATAAGAATAAAAGGATATAAATGAGTTTAAAAACCAAAACTTGGTAATCAGAGGAGGCAGTAGTGGACTTACCTCCTCCAAGCAGACACAAAACGACTGTAATTAAGCAGTCAAAATTTATTAACGAACTCCAATCAGTGCAACGCGTTTCACGGGCTCAGACCCGCTTCTTCAGGCAATAAACATAGGAGTTACAGCTGTGAATTTCAGAGACCAAAGTGACAAATAGTATGCTGTATGCTTATTCATCAAAACAAAAGCTTTTTTAGTATTACAAAAATATGTATGGTAGTCATTATTCTGGGATAAAGGTATGGTGCAGGGATTGGTTAGCTATTAAAAAAATGGGGGGTTTTGGGATATACCAAAGTAAAGGTTGATAGGTATTAGAGGATACAACAATTATACAGGTGAAGTGCAGTAAATAGGGTAAAAAGGAAGTGCAGTGAGCAAAAACGTAGTGGGGCTGCAAAGTTAATATAAAGTCATAACTAACAAAACAGATAAGGCATAGAGTGGTGTGTGGTAATAAATAACAAGACTCACCATCTGGCAGTAGTATACACACTTAGCGCCTCTGTGCCAGCGAAGAACGCCTGAGTGTCTTTTATAGTGAGAGTTTGGAGGGGAACCAGCATCTTACAAACAGGAAGTGCATCATAGGGAGTGCATCATAGGGGGCGGGGTTAAGGCAAAAGGTTCAATACTATAGTATAGGAAGTAAATAGTCGCCATGTTGGGAGGGGCAGTGTGGGGGTTACTTAGCCGCCATGTTGGATGGGACAGAGTAGTGAAATAGGTACATAAAAGTGCGTGAGGGTACACATATAAGAAATAGGGGAGTGTTGATCATATTGATGTGGGCAAGCGGCTATAAAATCGGAGAAGAATAAAAGAAAAAAAAAATATTTTTTTTATTAAATTTATATCAGGGCAGGTTATTAAAATGGAGTGCCATAGTGCATGATGCCTGAATAATAACCATATGGAGCAAAAACAGGTTGCTTATACAGAATAATAAAAACATTATCTAAAACACATATTAAAAATTGTAATCAAAAACATACATCCATAATAAAGTATCAGATACTGTGATCAAATATAATACATTGATATATAGAATATATAATATGCCACCTTATTTATTATTTCAATGTTCTAAAACATTGGAAGTTTGAATAAAAAAATAAAATATATGTTGTTTATTCACAGTAAAAACATGAGACTGTAGGTCGTAAATACGTAACAAATTCGTTAAAAAAAATATATAAAAGAACCATAAAAGAGGACTGACTAAAAGTGTTAACGGAACAGAACGGATATGATTACGGGGGTTGATATTTAATAAATTTTCTCTAAGACCTCGTTGAGTCCTTCAGGAACGAGTGTCTTTAGGGTTTGGATCCAATACATCTCAAGTTTTTTAAGTTTTTCAAATGCCGCCGGTTCTGTCTCATTGATATTATCTATAAGGCTGATGGAGAAAGTGTGGGGATTGCTCTGGTGTGCTGAGTGAAAGTGACGTGAAACACTGTGCATGGGGAATTTGTTCAAAATATTCCTTTTATGTTGACCTATCCGGCTCCGGGCCTCTTGTGTGGTTCTGCTAACATATTGGAGATGACAAGCACAGGTGATGACGTAAATTACAAATTTAGACTGACAGGATATGTGGTTTTTTTTATGGAGTACTGGATATTGGTAACCGTGGACATGAAATTAGAGGTATTGGAAACAAAAGAACAGGCTAAGCAGCGGGGGCGGTGGCAGGACCAGGAGCCCAATGTCAGTGGTACTTGATCAGGTGTGTTGTTGTTGGTCTTGGGATTGCGGAGCCTGCTGGGAGCTAATAAATTCCTAAGGTTTGGTGCTCTCCTGTATGTGATTAATGGTTTGTCGGGTAGTAGGGGTCTTAAGTATGGGTCCTGAAGTAGAATTTCCCATCTTTTGTTAAGTATGGATCTGATTCCCTGGTGTTCTTTACTGTATTGAGTAATGAACCGGGGGGGTGGATTGAATTGGGTATTGATTATGGTAGTGGTATTCCCCATACCACTACCATAATCAATACCCAATTCAATCCACCCCCCCGGTTCATTACTCAATACAGTAAAGGGGTTGTTGTTTTGCTTGATGACAGGCATCTTTGATTAATTTTCTCGGGTATTTTCTTGCTAAGAATTTTTTCGTGAGTATTTGGGATTGTGTGGTATAATCATGGTGATCGGAACAGTTTCTATAAATGCGTCTAAACTGACTGTAAGGTGTATTCTGAGTCCAGGGTCGATGATGGAAGCTTTTGAAGTGGATGAAGTTGTTGGAATCTACAGATTTAAAAAAGTTTTGGTTTTTATCTGATCATGTTCTGTGAAGATAGTGAGGTCTAAAAAATCAATGGATGTGGGATGGTGTTGTGAGGTGAATTGAAGGCCGGCTCTATTAGTATTAAGGAAGTGTATGAAGGATGGGATGAGTGTGATGTCCCCCTTCCAAATGAAGAAGAGATCATCAATATAGCGTTTGTAAAGGACAATGTTCTCGGTGAAGGGATGATTTGAACCAAATAACTGTAATTCGATATAGCCCATGGTGAGGTTCGCATATGATGGTGCGAAAGAGCTCCCCATTGCTGTACCGCTAATCTGATGATAATAATTGTCATTAAAAGAAAAAATGTTGTTGTTGAGTATAAATTCTGTACATTGTGCAATAAATTGTTGTTGTAAAGGTGGCATGAGGGGAAGAGTACCGAGAAAGTGTTGTATTGCTAAAAGGCCGAATTGGTGGGGAATGTTGGTGTATAAAGAGGTGATTTCACAGGTGAGCCAGTGATATTCGGGGGACCAAGAGATGTGAGACAGTAATTGTATGAGATGTTGTGAATCTTTAAGGTATGATGGAATGTTTGTTACTAATGGTTGTAAATGTTGGTCCAAAAATCGGGAAAGGTTGCTGGTCATATAGAATCAATACCTGAGATGATGGGTCGTCCGGGCGGTTTATGGAGGTTTTTGTGTATTTTGGGTAGATAGTAAAAAAAAAGGGTGTTTTGGGGTGAAAATTAAGAATGAAGTTGCGTTCATTTTTGGTGATAATATTCTGCAGAAGAGCTTGGTTAATAAAGTCCTTGAGTATTTTGCTCAATGTAATCGTGGGGTCGGAAGTTAGTTTATTGTAGTGTTTAGGGTCATCTAGGAGTCTGGCCGCTTCCTCTAGATAGTCTGATCGATTAAAGATAACGATACCACCACCTTTGTCGGCGGGCTTAATAACAAGATCTGTGTTCTTAAGGAGAGATTTTAATGCAGAGCTTTCTTTAGAGGTGAGATTTTGTTTGATGGTGGGTGTATGAGATTGCAAGGACTGGAGGTCCTCAAGAACTAAGGAATAGAAGGTTTCTATAAAGTTACCCTTAGGGGGGCAGTGGGGTAAAATCTGGATTTCCCTTTAAATTGTGTAGTGATGTATTTTTCAATCTGAATTTCATTGGGGTTGGTGAAGACTATTGGTAAGTTGTCATTATCTGTGATTATTGGAGGGGCAGAAGTGAAAAGGGTGGGGTTCTTTTTGATGGCGAAATGTCTTTTCAGAGTGAATTTCCTTATGTATAAATTGAGATCTGTGAAAAGGTCAAACATATTTGTTGTATTAACGGGGCAGAATGATAGTCCTTTTTCTAGGAGTGTTGTTTCGTGTTGGGTGAGGGTATGGCTTGAGAGATTAAAAAAAAACATTTTATGGGTTGATCGTTAGGTACTTGTTGCATGGGTATTCCCTAACGATCAACCCATAAAATGTATTTTTACTCTCTCAAGCGGCTTTTATAGCCGCTTGCCCACATCAATATGATCAACACTCCCCTATTTCTTATGTGTGTACCCTCACGCACTTTTATGTACCTATTTCACTACTCTGTCCCATCCAACATGGCGGCTAAGTAACCCCCACACTGCACCTCCCAACATGGCGACTATTTACTTCCTATACTATAGTATTGAACCTTTTGCCTTAACCCCGCTCCCTATGATGCACTCCCTATGATGCACTTCCTGTTTGTAAGATGCTGGTTCCCCTCCAAACTCTCACTATAAAAGACACTCAGGCGTCCTTCGCCGGCACAGAGGCGCTAAGTGTGTATACTACTGCCAGATGGTGAGTCTTGTTATTTATTACCACACACCCACTCTATGCCTTATCTGTTTTGTTAGTTATGACTTTATATTAACTTTGCAGCCCCACTACGCTTTTGCTCACTGCACTTCCTTTTTACACTATTTACTGCACTTCACCTGTATAATTGTTGTATCCTCTAATACCTATCAACCTTTACTTTGGTATATCCCAAAACCCCCCATTTTTTTTAATAGCTAACCAATCCCTGCACCATACCTTTATCCCAGAATAATGACTACCATACATATTTTTGTAATACTAAAAAAGCTTTTGTTTTGATGAATAAGCATACAGCATACTATTTGTCACTTTGGTCTCTGAAATTAACAGCTGTAAAGGTGGCCACAGATGCACAGATATCGTACGAAACGAATTTTCGTCCGATATTCGTTGCGTGTATGGTGGAAAAAGAGCCGACCAATATCTGCAGAAGACTTGGATATCGGTCGGCTCATCGATCGGGTGCCTTTGAAGGGACCCAAACATCGCCCATTGTTAGTGCGGAATCGTCACATACAGGTAGAATTCTATGGTTTCTTCCCGTATATCTACCTGTATATCTGACGATTCAGCTCTACACGTGTGTATTGAAACAAACGATCTTTCTTGGAAAGATCTTTTCCAAGAAAGATCGTAATTGTTATGTCTATGGTCACCTTAACTCCTATGTTTATTGCCTGAAGAAGCGGGTCTGAGCCTGTGAAACGCGTTGCACTGATTGGAGTTCGTTAATAAATGTAACTGCTTAATTACAGTCGTTTTGTGTCTGCTTGGAGGAGGTAAGTCCACTACTGCCTCCTCTGATTACCAAGTTTTGGTTTTTAAACTCGTTTATATCCTTTTATTCTTTTGGCGCCTCTGTTCTTTTTATACAATACCAAGTCCACCCTGGGTGGAGGGTTGATACCCTTTTTCTATCTACAGAGAGCGACTTCTTAATCCTGAGTGGGGTCAGGACAATCTCCCCACCTGCCTTTACAGTGGTTGCTTATTGGTAATCTTGGTTTTTGAGTATGTTATCTACTCTTATTTCATTATCCCTTACCAATACATATTACACTATTGGGGCTCTTGGTGTTCCTTTTGTTTATTTTTTGCCAACCAAATCTAGGTCTAGATCGAGATCTCCACTTCCTCCTAGAGCAGGCAGCCTTCCACACTCCAGTGAAGATGACATGATTCCAGATACTTGACACTTTAAAGGATTAAATTTTTCTCCAATAAGACCCTGTAGCGGGCGTTGTTCTCTCTGTTAAACTCATCTCATAGAGAGTTTTTGTTCTCCATCCTTAGGGAAAAAAGGAAGTGTCCTATTACTTGATTTATTGATTTGTTATTCAGTTATAAAAGTCATTGACTTTAGTTCCATATGCTATTACTGATTAGTACTGTTTGCTCTGTTATGTGTTTACCAGTGGATGTAACTATATATGTATGGTTTTATTTAAACCTGCTCGAGCTCATCTTTCAGGCTGACGTTCTCACCTAATTCAAATTCCTTGGCCTTTGTTTCCTGGAATGTTAATGGATTAAATCACTTTTCTAAGAGAAAGAGCATACTTAGAAGTTTTAAAAATACCAAATGTGACATAGCATTCCTACAAGAAACCCATCTTAATGGTTCAGAGAATGCTTGGTTGAAAAAAGATTGGGTTGGTGAGCTAGCCTTCTCCTCTGCTGTTAAGAAAAAATGTGGAGTAGCTATTTTATTCCATCGTAAACTGAATGTTGCTATAACAAGATGAACTTGGCAGGTTTATTTACACTGAAGTACTCATTAATGATGTTGTGTGGCACTTGTGTTCTGTGTATGCTCCAAATTGTTAGTCTTATTTTTATTGGCTCAAAAAACAAATTACTATGCTTCCTGCTAACAATATAATTCTAGCAGGGGATTTGAATGAGTCTTTTCTTAGTTCTTTAGACGGATCGGATTGGAAATTGAATAATCCTAGTAAGAAGTATATGCTCCTACATAATTTTTGCAGAGATACAAACCTTAATGATGTATGGAGACTTTTTCACCCTGCTGAAAAAGATTTTATATTTTTCTCATCTGCTCATCGTGTAGGTACAAGAATAGATTATTTTCTAATTTCAAATAATCTGATAAAAAGAACTATTGAAGCAACTATAGGAGACATTAATATCTCAGACCATGCACCAATCTCATTTGTGGTCTCCATTTCACCTGCACCTAGGAACTATGTCTCTTGGTCCTTTCCTGATTCGCTTAAATATAATCCAGACTTCATTAAGATGCTACATAGCAGATGGGATTTGTTTTTCAAGGAAAACAAATTACATTCAAAAGATCCATCCTTATTATGGGAAACTTGGAAGGAAGTGGCTAGAGGGGAAATATCTTTTAAATCTCACTTCTTTAGAAAAGTTCACAAAAACTTTGAGTTGAGTAAAAGACAAAGCATCTCTTACATTCTATTTAAACAACATCCCTCATTTGAGAATGCTCAAAAATAAGAATATTTTAGATGAACTTAAAATATGGATTAAATTGAGAATTTTTTTGCATCTTTTTCACAGGCTAGGCTTAAAAACTTAAAGCAAATAATTAGCTTTTTAATCTTACTAAGGCTGAAAATAAGCAGGCTAAACTTTTTAAGATTAAAGATACTCATGATCAGCTAACAAATGATCCCAATAAAATTGTAGGCATTTTCAAAGATTTTTATAAAGATTTGTACTCTAATCCAAATATAAACTGAGAAAATGCAAGAATCCTTTAAAATTGTAAAATCCCTCAGATTTCAAAGGGTCAGTTGGAAAAGCTAAATAGTCCAGTTTCCTCTGAGGAAGTGTCCACTATTATTAATAATCTGAAAACTGCAAAGGCAGGTGGCCCTGATGGCCTAACTCCTCCTTTCTACAAAATTATGAAAGATAAAATCTCACCCTTTTTAACAAACCTATTTAATGATATATTATTCTTTGGAAAAAGCCTACCTTCTAGTGAAATATCAAATCTTAGCGTCATCCTGAAAAAAGACAAAGACTTATCCCTTCCCTCCTCCTATAGGCCTATTTCCTTGTTAAATCAAGATATCAAGATACTATCCAAGGTCCTTGCTGATAGGTTTTCTTTAATTCTTCCCTCTATAATATCTAAGGCCCAAAATGGTTTTATTAAGAATAGGTCAGGAGTAAAGAATATTAGGGCTCTGATCCATAGCTTATATTTTGCCAAAAAACAAAATCCCCAGTTCTATTTTTAATATTGATGCTGAAAAGGCGTTTGATAATATTACCTGGGATCATCATCATTTGTTTGCCTTAAGAAATTTGGTATCACAGGCCCCTTTTTCCAATATATCAAATATCTTTACAAAAATCCCAGAACATAAATAATTTTGGGGGGAGCTAGGTGGCCACCTTTTGAAATATTTAAAGGGACGAGACAGGGCTGTCCTTTGTCGCCCCTTTTATTTAATATTGCTCTAGAACCGCTAATTTATTTCCTTGATCAATCCAAGTCAATTTCGGGAATTACCATTAATAGTAGACATCTCATGGTTTTAGCCTTTGCCGATGACTTATTACTAATTTTAAAAAATCCTGAGTCTTCACTTAAGGTTGTTTTTGATTTATTCCGAGACTTTCAGTTATAAAATTAATGTTGAGAAATCGGAAGTAATGAATATTTATGGTTCTTTTTCTAATTCTTTACTTAAGAAATTCCAACTTAAAAACCCAAAGAATCAGATCAAATATTTAGGATTAATAATTCCATCAGATCTAAATAATTTATATTCTTTGAATATCAATCCAGCCTGTCAAAAGGTTTTTTCCATGTGTGAAAAATGGGCCAATTCTCGCCTTAAGATAAAGGGAAGAGCACTTTTTTAAATCTGATATTTCCCTAGTTAATATATCCATTAATCTCCCCTTGCTTATAAAACATTTTTATATTAAGAAACTTGACTGTCTTAAATAAATTTATTGGGAATGGTAAAAAGGCAAAAATTGCACTTCATAAATTAAGAGCTCCAGTTAAACTAGGAAGGTTAAATCTTCCTAACTTTAGAGCTTTTAATTTATCAGCCCTCACTAGATACTGTATTGAGTGGATCTCTCAAGGCAATACAATTACAAACCCTGACATCTTTCAAGATCTGTTTTACATAGCAAATGGGTAAATGTTCCTTGTGATTTTAAAAGGAATCCTCTATAGTGATTCTATTTTTGTGTGGAAACATTTATTCTCTCAACATAGGTATAGTTATATAGAAACCCCTTTCATGCCAGCAAAGCTCTTACTTAAACCCTCAGATTATCAAAAGTCTGATTCCTTTCTATTTTCTACAAAGAGAAATTTACTAGTCTTAGTTAAAGACTTATTTGATCCACTTAAGAAAACTTTATTGTCTTGGTCAAAACTCAAAAATGAGTACAAGCTTAATGAATCTGATAGATATTATAGCTTGTCAATGCGGTCTCTCTACTGCATAATAAAAACAATTTGATTTTAGCGGACCACAAGCTAGCAGATTTGGCAGAATTTTTGGAACTCCCCTGTTTGATTTCAATTAACTCTTTATCTAAAATTTTTTGGAATATTTGTTACAGACTCACATCCGTTAACAAAATCGTCCATTAAATGGACTGATTTTTTACAATGTCAAGTGTCTCCCTCAGATTTGGTGAAATCTATAAATACTTATAATAAATTAATTTTGGCAGCGAGTTGGAGAATACAACACTTTAAGCTTATTCATTTAGGATATGGAAAAATGTTTTCTAAAAGTACCTCTAATAGTCCTATATCATTTTGTCCTAAATGTGACGAGACTAATGTGTCACTTTTTAATTATTTATGGTCCTGTCCAAAAATTAACCTTTTTTGGAGGAAAGTTACTAATTTTTTGAATTCTAGACTGAAGATATAAATTAAACTATCTCCGTGTTTTTCTTTACTGCATCTAGATATTAATATGCTTTCTGCAATTCATAAGTCAAATATTATCTCCCATGAGATTAAATTATTTACTTCTTTTTTCTAGCTGCTTCTAGGAAAGCTTTATTTAATTTCTGGTTACAAAAGGAACCCCCCTCTTTATCAGACATCATATCTTATATGAATCAGCTTAGTTGGCAAGAAGCCTTAATAACTAAAGGAAGTATTTCCAAAGATTCTTTTAGGCTGGTTTGGTCTCCTTATTTTGAAATCTGTAACTCCAAAACGGGCGAACGAATAATGCACTTTCTTCAATAGTTAGATGACCTGACATTCCAGATGATAAATGGGCTTTTTCTCTTTTATTAAATGTGCATCCACTGGCTTAGTTAATTTTTAGTTAGTTTTTGTTATTTTTCATGAATGATATAGTCTTGATAATATCATGCCATTGTCTTGTATACAACATATTTTCTTCATCTGCATAACATTTGTTGTCATTTTGATTTCATTTGTTTAATATGAAAATCAAATATTTTAAACAGGAGCATTTATTCAGGATTTTACACCACTTATACCCCCAATGATAACCAGACAATTAAGTTGTGACATCACCATATTAAAGTGACCAGTACATTATAAATTACAATAAAATCCATATATAAAATTGCTAGTCATTAAGGTGATTAAAATAGACTATAGTGCTGCTCCTACCAATTTATCTTCTGTGAACAGGTACAACTTTTAAAAGTGCAATAAAGAAGTTAAAAGTACATCTTATCCATAAAGTGAGTGAGCATATCCGTTACAAACCATTTCTTGGCTCTCTAGCTCAGTATTTGTGGGCCCTCTAGCTTTAGATACCTATCAATTAACCTCTATATTTACAACAATCATATACTCATCGTTACTATTATTGACTCAAATAGCCCAAAAATATAGGCACATAATAAATGCGAGGCACAGATATATATCAAGCTCATCCCTCCGTGTCAGTATACTATGTAGTTCAACTTGTAGGCAAAAAGCAGTTCAGTTGTAAAGCACTATTTAGACCCCTAGGGGCTACACAATACAATTTGAGGGGCAGCTTGATCAAAACATGAGATTGGAGCTTGCCACAGAAAAACTCACCCACTTTCTATTCACTTCAATGGGATTTTTAGAAGTGTATTTATGAAATGGTAAACCATTGATAAGTACACTTTTAAAAATCCCATAGGAATGAATAGAAAATGGGCGATTTTTTCTGTGGCTCTCACATTTTGATAAATCTGCCCCCAAATGTCTAGAAGCCTCACGCTGGAGTAAAATACATTCAATGCCCCCCCCCCCCAGGGGGATCCAAAATACAGTCAATTGGCATACACTTGTGTTGTGCTGCTTGGAGATATGGAGATATAGATATAGAGATATATATATACACACACACATACATGTGATATATATACATACACATATTACACTGAATCTGCACAACTTAGTTCTTTGTGTAAAACATCTTTAATTCTCTATTGCGGAGACTAACGTTTCAGGCCTATAGCAACAACCGAGAAGTACTTTTGAAAACATTTTATTTATTTTTTATAGTGGATTACAAAACACAAATTGATAACATTTTACACAAAAATTCAAGTTACTTTGGTCACAGTAACATTCCCAGAATAATGTAAAAGCTGCAAACAAGCAAAAGTTAAAATCATGTTAAACACTGTTTCTAAAAGCTTAACAAAACAACCCAACAGCTAGATTCAGTTCTCCGAAGAGCTTACAATGTTATAAACTTTAGGCTGTAGAAAAACCAAGAGACAATAAAAAGATGTGGTAGACGACTGACTTTCTCTATGGCATAAAAAGAAATAAAACTGAAATCTGCCCTCTTCGGTGTCTCTTTAATAGAAACAGTGGGCTCTGTAAAGCAATAGCAACACCAACAAATGAGTAAATTAGTGATTTTAAGTAATGAAAATATAATTAGTGTTGAACTGTACTGCTAAAATTGGTGCTTTAAAGAAACTTTTATATAAAGAAGCTGTTGTGACAGCATAGGGACAGCCATTCAAGCTAGAAAAAGGAGAAAAGGCACAGGATACCCATCAGTTAAGCTCGGTAGTATACAATGGGATTCTTTCAAACTTATCTACAGAGTCTCCTGTATTTGAATGGCTGCCCCCTTGGCTACACAAGCAGCTGGATAAACAATAGTGTTTATATAGCAACACCAGTTTTACAGTGCAGGGAAACAGTACATTATATTTTCATTCATTTCAAAAAACAAAAACATTTTTTGGTGTTACTACTGCTTTAATCTTTGTTTTCCTCAGCTCAAAGTTTACCATATATTGTAGAGGTAGACTGAAAATGTGTTGAATATCTCCTGGCCCATTCTGCAAGAAAATGGCATCAGGTTTATAGGGCCTGCTGATGGGCTAGAAGTCACAACGAGGTAGAACATACATTTGCAAGGATAAAGCTTGCCATATACTGGCTCCAAAGTTAGTCAGCAAAGCTGTTTATTAATATTCGAGAAAAAACATCACTTATGTTGCCCATAGCAACCATTCAGCAGTGAAATCTGAACAATCAACTACAAAATAAAAAACCAAAGCAAATATCTGGTTTCTTTGGCCATTATTAATATGCCACTTTTTAGCATATGGACATATGTATGGAACCAAAACAAAAGATTTGCACAATATCTGGCAAACGATAAGCCAGATCTCAAAATCCTGTTTTGCCAGGCTTGAATATAAGGCTTCATTATACTGTTAAACTGAAGAGCTGCGCCTTTGGCAACGGAGTCCAACTCACCAGAAACAAGAAGAAAAAGAAAGGGGAAAAAAAAGAATCGACATATAGTGTAATATTTTCGGAAATATTCGTTCCACACCAGGTGTTTGTATGCAAAATTTCTATTCTGTTATATTTGTTCCCCTTTTTCCAAAATTTCCTCTATTTTAATCCTCCATTTCAGGGGCGGTGCTTTTACTTTTCAACATGCATGTGTATCTTCCACCAACAAACGGTTAAAGTGCCTACTTACAAGACTTTTTAGTTTTTCAATCACGTATAATAGTGTTTTCCTTTCCCTTTGAACAAACTTCTGTGCCTTCCACCAAAAAATGGTTAAAATGCCTACTTACAAGACCTTGATGTGTGATTCACATATAGTATTATTATACGCTGACCAGCAGGAACGCAACCACGAGGGATAGGAGAAGCCGGCTCTTTTACTCCTACCCCGGAAAGACCTGGGCAACCTGCTAAGGACAGCTGATTTTATCGAAATGTTTGTGAAACTCGATTAAAATAGGAGTGCAAAATTTTTATGTAAGTTTTTAAATATTTATTAAAACGTATTACACAATATACGTCTCTATTCCATGTGGGAGTGATTGGAGGAACTGAGAAAAGAAGAATGGGCGTATAATAATACTATATGTGAATCACACATCAAGGTCTTGTAAGTAGGCATTTTAACCATTTTTTGGTGGAAGGCACAGAAGTTTGTTCAAAGGGAAAGGAAAAGGAAAACACTATTATACGTGATTGAAAAACTAAAAAGTCTTGTAAGTAGGCACTTTAACCGTTTGTTGGTGGAAGATACACATGCATGTTGAAAAGTAAAAGCACCGCCCCTGAAATGGAGGATTAAAATAGAGGAAATTTTGGAAAAAGGGGAACAAATATAACAGAATAGAAATTTTGCATACAAACACCTGGTGTGGAACGAATATTTCCGAAAATACTACACTATGTCGATTCTTTTTTTTCCCCCTTTCTTTTTCTTTTTGTTTCTGGTGAGTTGGACTCCGTTGCCAAAGGCGCTGATCTACTTTTTTCCCTATACGAAGCATTCTACAGTTGAGAGACTGAATTAGGATCGGCAGGAGGGGACTAAACTAAAGGACTAACTTTTTTCATTTCTGGTGCATATTTTTGCATTCTGTGCATGCATTGCATTTAGAAAAAATTTTTTGTAATCTTAAACTGAAGAGCTGACTGTTATTGACCTTGCATGGTTTTAAAGACATACATAAATACAAATTTAAAGTAAAGCAAGCATAGGAAATTATTTGATCATTGTTACCCCTTGCAGAGTCATTTAAGAATTTAATTCTAATCTAACTTTTGTCATAACCAAGTATAAAGAGTCAAGCAAGCATTTCTAAATCATCTGTAATGATCACCGGCCGCTCTCATAACCTGGAAACAACTGGCTGAGGATGGCTTGCAGTGGTTTGTTCACGTTCAGTGGGTAGTTTTTGCCCAGATCATGCCGGCAAGCAGGGCAGCTATGTACCAATGCTTTAAAAGAACGGTCCAGGCACCCCTGTAAAAAAAACAAACAAAAAAAAAACCTCACTCATTAGGTACTGATAAAACTGTAAATTCATATAAAAGTGTATATTCCTAACAAACCCCTTTTACATTTTGATTAGGCCTTGCACACGGTCACTTAAGCGCTAAATATTTCAGATAATTCAACATTATTCGGTTACCATTCCCTCTCGTAAAGATCTTGCAACGACATGCAAAATATTTATTTTCCCCCATGAAAAGTGTAGAAAGAAGCTTAAACGCAAACTTATAAGCAATGAGATGTGCATGGAAAACTTTAAATTCTAAGCAGCTTTCCAAAAAACAATTTTTCAAGGGCATCCAGATAGCAAAAGTTGGACTTTAAAATATTGTTTGGGTTTCTGCAGCATTTACCTTGCAGATGTTATGATGGCATTCAGTTGTGACTGGTTCATACACCACTTCTTGACAGCAGATGCACAGGAATGTTTCTTCTACCTTGTTCACAAACTTCTACAATGCAAACATTTCTTTAACATACATCTGATCAATACATTCTCAATAATCACTAAGGAAATTTAGAGCAAAATGCGCTACATCTAATCTCAAAATGTTCTCCACAATTTCTGTTGAGAATACAGTTAAAAGCTAAAAGTAAGTCCCAGCATTCAGTACAGCCTACAAATGAGATGATACAAGGCACAGGTATTTAATAAGGTATGCTTGAGCTAGATAAGAACCACTTTTTGTTTTAGTGCCTGAAATTAAGTTTTAGAATATAGATTACTAGGCGGAGAAGTTGCAATTGATAATTTTTATTGGTGTTTTTTTAATTATTTCGCATTTGTTCAGTAGCTCTTGAATCAGGAATTTCAGGGGCTTTTCGTTGTTTGGAGGTAAATTACTTTAGAGACCAGGTAGAAGTTTGAATGAGACTGGAAGAGGAGAGGATCCACATAGAAATAAATAAAAAGTAACAGTAATAAAATTGTAGGATCACAGAGCAATTTGCAAATGATGATTCAAGACTTGGACTGTGGGATTTTATTTTCTCAGCAGAGAAATGCCAGCAACTCCTATTAAAATATTTTGTGCATACGCTTGTGTTTTAACACGGTTTAAAAAGTGTTAAATATCAATATTTTCTACTTCACTCAATGTATTTCTTTAACCAATGTGAGCGGTACTATTTTCCTTTTGTCGCTATAAAAAGAAAATAAATGAAACTTCCTGTGATCCACTTACTTTCCTTTTCTCAATACTGTAATCTGCAATTAATCTTATTTTTAAATTGATCATGCTTTACACAGGCTCAAATTTCAGCACTCTTCTACACTACCCTAAACTTCCACAATATCCTGTACTGCTCTTTTTTCCAAAGGCATGGAAGTTCAGTCTTTTATAACTCCCCTGCATAGTACTCATCTTGGATGTTCAGCTTACAACATTAACGTACGGATATCTTCCTATGTTTCTAGGACTAGCAAGAATTAACTGCACATGTAAACTTACAAATTCAGGTGCCAGTCAATGAACAGTAAATACAACCTAATGAATAGATTATCACTAAAACTGCTACTAAGCAAGAAACAAACAGTTTGTTATTCCAGGCACTCTGTTAATGTACTAAAACACCAATTACTCTTCCACACAGAAGGAATTATACATTTTTATCCATGTGTATGCCACTCCAGTTATAAATTATAGTTCATCTAGATGCAATTTGGGCAAATAAGCAACATTAAAATGTAATCTTGAAACAAGAGTGTCCCCTCAAGCTTAATCAATGAAAATCACTATACTTTGGTACTAACAAAAGTCAGCCTTAGGAAGCAAGGAATCCTTTAAAACATTTAAAAAACAAAAAAAAAAGCTTCATAACCTTTGTTATAATATTAATACACTTACAGGGCCTTCTTTTAGAAACAACATTACTTCACTCCATAACTTTGCATTTAGAACATCTTGTTTAATAAGTGTTTTCTGCTCCAGGGTTAGTTTGTAGGACGCCACTTTCATTTTCTTTGGAATGCTTTTGGCAGCTGTTTGTTCATTGTCTAGAAAGCAGAAGTTGTGTTAGATACAAGACGAAATTCTACTGGACACCAACAGAGACCATATTTTAAAAAATGTAATGTGAAATAAAATCATTATAGCTTAAAGGGGAAAAAGATGTCATGGGAAAAAAATTAAATTTTTTCAAAATGAATCCGTTAATAGTGCTGCTCCAGCAGAATTCTGCACTGAAATCCATTTCTCAAAAGAGCAAACCTATTTTTTTATATTCACTTTTGAAATCTGTCATGGGGCTAGACAGTCAATTTCCCAGCTGCCCCAAGTCATGTGACTTGTGCCTGCACAGAGAAATGCTTTCTGGCAGGCTGCTGTTTTTCCTTCTCAATGTAACTGGAGTCTCAGTGGGACATGGATTTTTACTATTGAGTGTTGTTCTTAGATCTACCAGGCAGCTGTCATCTTGTGTTAGGGAGCGGTTATCTGGTTACCTTCCCATTGTTCTTTTGTTTGGCTGCTGGGGGGGAGGGAGGGGGTGATATCACTCCAACTTGCAGTACAGCAGTAAAAAGAGTGATTGAAGTTTATCAGAGCACAAGTCACATGTCTAGCCCCATGTCAGATTTCAAAATTGAATATAAAAAAAATCTCTTTGCTCTTTTGAGAAATGGATTTCAGTGCAGAATTCTGCTGGAGCACTATTAACGGACTCATTTTTTTTAAAAAAAAATTTTCCCATGACAGTATCCCTTTAATGAAAATGCCTCAATATTGTGATAATTTCCAATGATTCTGCAAAAACCACCAACCAGAGTTTCTCTTCCTTTTTCCTTTGCTAGGTGAGTCGATCGGTTCATCTTCTGTCTTGTTTTCTTTTTCTCGCTCTTTGCTAGCAAGAGTTTCCAAGTAACCATCGGGATACTAAATGGAGAAAAACAAACTAAGCACCAGTGCACAAAAGTTTTACTAAATGAAGTAGAATTATTGAATAAATGGAGGCTACCTGCATGGTTAGACCTAGTTTTTTTATTCTTTCTTTGCCTTCCTTTGACCAAGGTGCAGGTTCATAGTCATCTCTCCTTAAGAGGTACCTCCATACCAAGAATCCAGATTTACCTTTTTCTGGCCAGTATTTTACTACCTATAATGCAACAGGGAACAAATGTAACCTTAACCTTACATGATTCTGACTGAGCTATTAGTGTGTACAGTACACACAAGAACAATACACACAAGTACATACAGTACACATGTACATACAGTACACACTATATACACGTACATATACGCACACAAGTACATAAAGTACACACGCACACGTACATACAGTAATTAAAAATTGAACTTAAATCTCAAACCCAGTGTATCCACAGTCCAGTGATCCAGCAAGGCTCTTTTTTGCCTCCAAAACAATAATTTCCAAAAAGGATTACTGTAACTAACTCAACAGCAAGCCGTTGTTGAGAAGGGGAAAAAAATAACAAAATATAACAGAAACTGTATGTATAGTGTAATATTTCAACTTTGACACCCGCAATACATTAAATGAAACAGTGTATCCCATCATAAATGTGACTAGTGAAAAGTATTACATCACACATGTTGGGTAAGGTGGATGAAGGGTTCAGGTAAGTATGATACCCACACTAAAAAACAGGATAAATCCGGTAGTTGATTATAATCACAAGAGGCCCAAACATAAATGGCATAACTCAAAATGCAAATGTCCAATCGGCATTTCTAGTCTTTTTCCTTATGTGGGAAATATAAAGTGACATGTGCAGAAACATTTAGCTTCCCAGATTGCCAGTTTGTCAAGATCCTGTTGCAAGGATGCCACATATTAGATGGAATTAATTAGGCTGGATAGTTTTATGTCATCTGCAAACAATGATACATTACATACAATACCCTCCCCTAAGTCATTAATAAACAAGTTAAATAAAAATGGACCCAATACAGAGCCCTGAGGGACTCCACTAAGAACCTTACTCCAAGTAGAGAAGGTACCATTAACAACCACCCTCTGCACTCGATCCTGTAGCCAGTTACCTATCCATGTGCAAATGACTTCATTAAGCCTAACAGACCTTAGATTACAAAGCAGTCATTTGTGGGGCACGGTATCAAACGCTTTGGCAAAATCCAAGTAGATCACACCTGCCCCCCCACTGTCCAGCATCTTACTTACCTCATTGTAAAAAGCAATCAAACTTGTCTGACATGACCTATCCTTCAAAAAGCCATGCTGATTGCTGCTCATAATGTCATTCACTAGGACAAAATTTTGAATGTCATCCCTTAACAAGCCTTCAAATAATTTGCCCACCACAGATGTCATATTTACAGGCCTATAATTGCCAGGCTGAGATCGTAATCCTTTAAATACTGGAATCACATTAGCTTTTCTCCAATCCATAGGTACCATACCAGATGAAAGTGAATCTGAGAAAATCAGAAATAGGGGCTGGTCTAAAACTGAACTAAGCTCTCTAAGAACCCCAGGGTGTATGCCATCAGACCTTGGAGGCTTGTTTACATACATTTTTATTAAAGCTTTATGGATTAAAGCTTTTAATTTTTATTAAAGCTTTATCCTGAGTCAGCCACTGACTACATTGAGCCGAGCCATCAGTGCAGCTATGAAGTGAGCCTGGGAACTCAGACTTATTGTATACACTGAAGAAAAGAACTGATTTAGCACATTTGCCTTTTCTGTATCTGTTACAACCATACTGGTACAATTATTTAATGGAGCAACACTCTCAACCTGTGTCTTTTTACTATTAATATATTTAAAAAACTTTTTGGGGTTAGTGTTAGCCTCCGCCGCAATGCACTCTTATTAACATTTATTTTAGTTCTTTTTTTTTCAGTAAAGAAACAAGTTGCAATATACAGGAAAAAGCGGTTACTGGACCGCAATGCATATGCATATTCAGTTGTAAAGAAACAAATATTCCTGAGTATAACATGAAATCCGGAAAATTTCTTTCCATTGTAGCAAAACACATTGACAGGCAATGTGAAGTGCTATGAGAGAAGTGAAAGCTGTGATACATATTAAATAGAAAACAAGCAACAACAATAAAGAAAGAAAAAATAAAATAAAAATGCTGTCTGAAACAAACAGGGAAGAAAGGGAATGCATGGGTGAGCTGTGGCGGCGAGTACATTTGAACCCTCCAGGCAAACAATGACATTAGGAGATACTCCCAAAAAATAAAAAATTATTCATTGCGGATACCTCTGTAGGCTAGCCACGGATTCCAGACTTTATTGTGACACTTCAGTTTACCCATGCGACAGCTGGTTAAATGTTCAAGTACAAGGACAGGGTCCAGTTTTACTTTTACCATTTGAACGTCTAGGAAAGGGGATTTCCAAGATTTAGCAATTATCTGCTTTGCGGCAGAGAATATATGTGTCACTAGAGTTCTGGTGTATTTATTTCCCCGTGACATTTATTAAGAAGGGCTTCCGCTGGATCTTTTCGTAATGGACGACCAGTGACATTAGTGATCATAGCATAGATTCTTATCCAGAATCTTGAGACTT
This sequence comes from Xenopus laevis, assembly GCF_017654675.1. Taxonomy (NCBI): domain Eukaryota; kingdom Metazoa; phylum Chordata; class Amphibia; order Anura; family Pipidae; genus Xenopus; species Xenopus laevis. The sequence continues at coordinate 79,032,632 of NC_054372.1, forward strand.
TCGGGCATTCCCACCAGATGTGCATAAAAGAGCCAACTTGTCCACAATTCCTGAAGCAAAGAGGCGATGAAGATGGGTACCATTTAGTTAAGGTGGTGGGAACTAGATACCACTGATGAAGCACTTTTTGGGAAGTCTCTTGAATCAGAACATTAATAGAACAATGTTTAGAGGCCGAGATAATGTCAGACCATGTTTCATTGTCGTAGCAGACCCTCAGGTCTCTTTCCCAGCGACGGACAAATGGCAAATCTTTAATGGCAGTTTGGCGAGCCATATAGTTATATAATGCAGAAATTGATTTTTTTCTGAGGGAGAACTCACACCCACAGTGGGGCATCAGGCCTCCCATGCCATAAGGTCAATTGGCTAAATTGCGCTGCTAAATAGTATAAATGAAGATGGGGTATACCTAGACCTCCCTTTTGTCTATTACGGGAAGCCACTGCAAAACTAAGGCAAGGCCCTCTTGCTGTCCCAGACAAATTTGTTAAAGGACTTTTGTAGATGTTCTAGGATACCTTTGGGAGGGGCAACTGGGAGGGTTCTGAATAGGTAAAGCAGTAGGGGAAAAGCAGCCATCTTCAGTGCATTCACCCTACCTAGCCAGGACAATCTTAATTTTGACCAAGAGGCAATCATACCTAACACTTTCTGGGAGATGCTTTTGTAATTACCTAAAGCAAGGGAGCTGTAATCCGGAAAGAGGTGAACCCCCAAATATTGTATGCTCTTTTTTGCCATTTAAAGTGGAAATTTATCTCAAGTAGTTTTACTATGTTATGGGGTAAAGTGAGGTTCAAAGCTTCTGTCTTTGCTGGGTTTATTTGGAGCCCTGATAATGTGGCAAAATTATATAAGGTCTCAAAAAGGTGGGGGAGAGAAGTCATTGGATGGGAAATAGTCATCAGGATATCGTCTGCGTATAGCCTGCAGCGGTGATCGGTTTGTCCAGTCTGAATACCTGATATTTTGGGATGGTTGCGAATTGCTATGGCTAAGGGTTCGATGGCTAGGGCAAACAGCAGGGGTGACAAGGGGCAGCCCTGCCGTGTGCCCCTACTAATCACAAAACGGTCTGAAAAGAAACCGCTATGATGAACCCAAGCTTTAGGGAAAATTGTATAGGGCAGCTATAACCTTAAGAAATGACGGGGGAAAGCCATATTTGGGGAGTACTGTCATTAAGAATTTCCAGGAGACCGAGTAAAAAGCTTTTTCTAGGTCTATCGACAAGAGCATAGAGGGAATATTTCTGGCTTTAGCTATACTAATTAAATTGAGGGCTCTACGAATATTATCAGAGACTTGTCTACCTGGAATAAACCCAGATTGGTCTTTGTGAATTAGTGTGGAGAAATTTGTTCAGCCTGGTAGCCAAGATCTTGGCTAGTAGTTTGATGTCTATATTCAGAATGGAAATTGGTCTAAAATTTCTACAATCTGTGGGGTCTTTGCCTGGTTTTGGAATTACTGCTATTTGTGCAGAGAGAGATTCAGGATCACAGACAGAGGTTGCTTGCATAATGTTATTAAATAGCGTGTGAAGCCGAGGGATTAATTTGGGGGCTAAAAGTTTATAATATTTGCTCGTTAAACCGCCTGGCCCGGGTGATTTATTCAATTTTAAATTTCGGATTGCCAATTCAATTTCTGCAGGGTCAATAGGATCAGATATAGAGGTTATTTGTTCCAGTGAGAGGTGTGGCAAATTGAGAGCTTCTAAAAATGTATGTAATGCTTGTGAGGAGGGATCAGGTTGTTGAGAGTAGAAGGACTGGTAAAAGTGGGCGAATTCCTCCACAATTTGACGGATTGGCCGTTAGGGAGCCGGTACGTGTGCGAATTTGAGTGAAAGAGGGTCGTGAATATTTACCCTTTAAGTGTCTGGCTAGCATTGTATCAGCCTTATTTGATATCTGGAAATGTTTTTGTTTGATCCAATGTAATTTTTGAATTTCTTTTTCTGTTCGGTGTAAATTAATTTCAGTTCTGAGTGTATCTGGTCTCCGGAGGGATATGTAAGCAGGGCAAGCTTTATGCTGGGCCTCAAGTGATTGCAAAGTAGCCTCAGATATAAGCCTTATGGGTCGCCCACAGAGTAGATTGATTGATTTCGGGGGTGGTGTTAGCTAAATAGTACCGCTCACGTTCCGTAGAGATAAAATCAATATTGGCTGGAGAAGACAATAGGGAATCATCTAATCTCCAGTGGAATACAGTCGGGATATTGACTAGGTTAGATAATTTGAGTGTTTCTATCGAGTGATCAGACCACGGACAGGATTGGATTGTCGAGTTAAGGATTAATGGGACAGTCGGTTTGTGTATCAAAAAAGTATCGATGCGGGAGTGTGAATTGTGAGGGGGAGAATAAAAAGTATAATCCAGTTTAACAAGACGGAGTTCCCTCCAAGCATCTACCCAAGAGAAATGATCTAGTAATTTGGCAAAATTAAGCTTGTCTTTTCTGGAGTGGCTTGGGACGAACGGGTACCTGTCCATGGAGGGGTTTACCACCTCATTGAAGTCGCCGCCCAATAATACCGAACCCCTGCCTTCTTCCTCCAGTAATTTAAAGAAGTCTTTATAGAAAGCTATTTGATTTTCGTTAGGGCAGTATACGACCGCCAATGTGACAAAATTATCTTTGAGTAGTCCAACAAGTATAAGATACCTGCCTTCAGGATCCACAATAGAGGACTGGAGATTGAAATTTAGACGTTTGTGAAGGCAAATAGCTACTCCTCTTTTTTATCTGCAGAGGCAAGGTAGAATTGGGGGTAAGAGTAATGAAGGTATTTTGGAGCCGAGTTTTTAGAGAAATGAGTCTCTTGAATAAACAGTATATCAGAACGCATTCTAAGGTAATGTCTCATGGCAAGGGATCTCTTAGAGGGAGAATTAAAACCTTTAACGTTATGGGTAATGCAATTCAACACCATTGTATTGGTAGGTGGAGTAGCCTATCTTGCGCCCTGTTCTGAAATAAACCCATACATAATTGTAGATAGAAGGTTAGACAGCATTTAGCACAAACTAAAAAATATAACCCATTAGCAATAGTGGAGAAATGAACATCAAACATAGAATACAACATTGTAATCTAGGTGCTATAAAAAAAAAAAAAAGGGGTAAGCACCTAGAATACCAGAAAAAGGGCACCTAACCAATATCCCAAAAATCGGCAGGGATTAGGGTAGTGGGTACCAATGGGGGGGGGGGGGGGAGTTCCTGAAAGGACCCAAAATGTTAGCCAAAGGTCCATAAGGCAATATTGGTAGAATGTTCAGTCAGCATAGTTACCAAACGATCAAGTAGGCCTCTCTGTCGCTGCTCGGACTTTTCTGCCATAATGGAGAAAGTGGCATCTCATGGTCGATATTTCCAGGGGGTGAAGGTCGAGAGGAGATGCAGGTTTGTGTAACCCTAGTTGAATGAGAACCGAGTTGCCTTCTTGGATGGTCGTAACAGTGTAAGATCTATTTTGATGCGAAAATAATATCTTAAATGGATAACCCCATCGGTATTTGATCTGGTGCGTGATGAGAGAAGTAGTAATCGGCTTCATCTGTTTACGGCGTTGAATAGTGAGAGAAGCAAGATCTGCATACAAGGAAAATATATGGCCTTTGTAATCCAGGGTCGGAGCTGCGCGGGATGCAGTCATTTTGGCCTTCGCTTTATAGTAGTGAAGTCGAGCAATGATATCTTTAGGCGGACCGCCTTGTTTAGGCCCAAGCGCTCGGTATACCCTGTCAAGTAGTAGCTGGTCCTGGGGAAGGTCGGGAACCAGTGTTGCCAGGAGAGCAGGGATCTCCATACGAAGTTCGGAAACGGAGTCAGGTAGGCCTCTAATCCGTATATTATTATGGTGGGATCGGTTTTCTCCATCCTCGACATGGTCATGCAGGTCTGAGAGTTGGGTTTGCAGTTTTGTAATGGTCGATTCCTGTTTATCGAGTCTGTAGACTATCTCGTCCACTTTATCTTCAACTGCAGTAGTGCGATTACCCAGCTCTTTAAGTTCCTGCGTCGCGTGTTCCGTAATTTTGTCCGCCACCAAAGCCAATTCCGCCTGTAAAAGCTGCTTGAATCGACCGATGAGGGTGGCGTCCCCAGAATATACTTGCGGGGCCCCTTGATCGGAGTCGGGTTGATCGGACTCCCATGCGGAGTGAGGAGAAGTGCGCGGAGAAGAAGCTGCCGTATCCGCCATTTTGCGCAAGGCCCGTTGCGGTGGAGAAGGGCGAGACTGGTAGAGGTTTCCGCTTTGTAGCCGATTTTTTAGCCTTGAGATTCTTTGGCATGATATAGGTGAACACACCGGGAAATCCTCATTAATTGCTCGTATGGGTGCTAAAATTGTAGCTAGGAGTCCTACAGGAGCGGAGTAATGTAAGACACGTCTGTATAGGTCCGCATCTCGGCCACACCCCCCTTATTAACATTTATTATAGTATTTATATTCATTAAATGCAGCTTCTGCCCCCACAGACTTAGTTTTTAAAAAGTTTAAAAAGTATTAACTTTACTTCTATATTAAGCCACATAGGGTGATTTACTCCTTAAGGGAATAAATTGAGAACAGCAATGATTTAATATTTTAAATGACAACCATTTCTGTTCACTGTTTTTAGCTGAAAACTTAATGCCCCAGTCAATGCTCTGAAGAGCAGCCCTCAAGGCACTAAAATGAGCTTTTCTGAAATTCATGGTTTTTGTTGCCCCAGTGTAGATTTGTTTTTTGCACCAGACTTTAAATGATATAACATTATGGTCACTATTACCCAGGGGTTCAATGACTTGCACATTTACAATAAGTTCTGGGTCATTAGAGACCACTAGATCCAGAATAGCATTTTTTCTGGTTGGCTCCTCAACTTGTGCCCCATTAACAGATCTGGCAATACCTGGGTAATTAAAACACCCCATTATCATTACTTTACCCAAACTAGCAGCCTTTTCTATTTGCATCAGGAGCTTCACCTCTTCCTCCTCACTTACATTAGGGGGCTTATAGCATACCCCTACAATTAATTTGCTGGACTCTTTACAATTGAAGAACTCGACCCATAATACTTCTGCCCCCTCATTTCCTAACATAACCTCCTCCTTTATATAAGCTTTTAAATCCTGCCTAACATACATACCCCTCCTACTTTTCTATTGCCTCTGTCCCTCCTATGATATTAACTGCCCCGTCATGCGACGCATTCAGCCACACCCATCACATCATATTTTCCCACCAGCACCTCCAGCTCTCCCATTTTACCAGTCAGACTTCTTGCATTTGCAAACATACATTTAATACTGATACCATAGTGAACAAATGACATGTGGTCCTCTCTATCCTTAACAGTACCCCAACCAAATCTCCTCCCCATTTCCCCTCCCATTGCCAACTCTCTCAACTAACCTGTCTTCCACTAAATCTTTTACTGAAACCCACGCCCCCCAGTTTAAAATCTCCAAAAGTCTAGCCACCTTCTCCCCAACAGCTGCATCATCTTTGAGGTGCAGCCCATCCCTAGCAAAGAGCTTGCAGCCGACTGAGAAATCAGCCCAGTTCTACAAAAATCCAAAACCATCCTACCTACACCAATCTCTCAGCCACGCATTAATCTCCCTAAGCTCCTGTTTAGCGTTTCTCGTGGCACAGGTAATATCTGAGAAAATTACCTTGGAAGCCCTCGCCCTCAACTTTGCACCTAGTTTTTTTTAAATTGTTCTTGAGGACTTCAACACCTCCTCTAACTTGGTCATTTGTACCTATGTGTACCAAGACTGCCAGTCTTCCCAAGCCCCTCCCGATAACCTGTCCACTCGTTCCACCACATGCTGGACCCTAGCACCAGGCAAGCAGCAGACTGTTCAGCATGAAGGGTCCTTACAGCAGATTAACCTATCCACCTTTCTTCTAATAATTGAATCCCCTATAATTAAAACCTGCCTTTCCTTCCTTGCACTCCCCCACCACCCGTATTAGAGCCACTGCCTCCCAGGGTGCTCTGAGAGTCCGTCTGCTCCATACAAGCCAGTTCAGAACTTTCCTCTCAAGAATCTTCAGCCAAAATGGTGAATTTGTTGTTTTGGACAAGCGGTGGACCAGCCCCTACCCTTCTGTCCCCTACTACCCCTCCTGACCATCACAAAACTTCACTAGCCTCTCCTGCCCCTTTTCCTCCCCCCACTCCACTAGCCACTGCCAGTGGTTGCTCTGCGAGCCTCATTTCCTCCCCCTCGTTGCTGCAAGTTCCCCCCTTAGAGCCTGCAGTTTAGATTCAAAGATGAAAACACACCGAAATCTCACATGTATGGAACTGTCCACTGCATGGAACTGCTGCTCCAACACCACATACATGTGACAAGACACACTGAGTAATACCAGAAAACCCACTTCCACTCTAATTTACACTAGATACTAAGTCTCGCAAATGCAATTCCTCACTAACTCATTTTTGGTTTTAAATGCCTTAAGGTTTTTAACACTGCTTAACACTGAATTCAAATGCAACACTCGCTTCGCAGCTCCAACACTCGCTTTGAATTAAAGTTAAGGTTTCAAACAAGAGCACACAAAGCCTGATCAGAATTTCCATGTAAAATGTCTGCCCAGGTCATTAGTGTGTGCTTTGTTTCTGTGTAAGTTCAAATAATTTCTAAAGATCTGCTGAATTCACTCGCAATTGTGCTGAAGGCACTGTGTATAAAGCCATTATTATCTCCTTAAACTGTTGTAGTATTCCCATATTTAGCAGTGCCAAGTCTAAAAAGTCCTAATTAATCCTATCAAATGCCTTTTCAGCATCAAGAAGTCCGAGTCTATTAAGTGTCTTTTAAACTATATTTATTGCTGAAAAAGGTATTGTGGAGGTGCCTTTAGATGTGTCCAATGTAGGGGTCATATTTAATCGTGAATCCTTCCATAATAGGTTCAATTTCTTAGAGCATTTTAATCAAATTTTCAGCTTGATTTTGATTTGGTAAATATATGCAGCCCAGAGTACATTTTGTTCGGTATAGCAAGCCCTTTACAAAAATGTATCTCCCTTCATTATCTTACATTACGTCTTGTGGTTGGAAGTCAATATTTCTACAAGTCCCTATGGCAGTCCCTTCAGTTTTGGAGTCTCTGCTATTGCTAAAAAACCATTGTGAATAATTGTGAAAGGACTTAAGTATTTCATTATATCCTTTTAGATGTGTTTCTTGCAACATTAATATGGGAACTTTTTGTCTGTTCATTTCTCTAATCATATTTAGTCTTTAAGGGATATTAAGCGCATTAATGCTAAACCTCAAATTCAGACTAATCACCTGTATTGTTCACACCTGTGATCCCCCTGCATTGTTCACACCTGTGACACCTCTATTGTTCACTCCCCTAAAGCCCTGTACTGTTCACACCTGAGACCAAGACTGAAACTGCCCACATTGTTCACCTGTTCACACCTTATTCAAAATGCTAATGGGGCACCAGCACTGTGTCACTATATGTAGTACATATTAGACTGGTCCCGATTCCTGTCTCCTGCTCTGTTCTGCCTTCCCTATTCTCCCTGTGTGTGTCATACTTTGGTATTTGTTCTGGGGGGTTGTTAGCAATCGAAAATCATTGTTAGTGGCCTTTATGGTGTTTAATAATATGCTGGGGGGGGTACTGTATTATACACGGGGAGGAGGAGGCAAATGGATTTAAGGGTATGTCTTAATATGACAACTTTTTTCACATATGAGTGACATCCTTGCTAGGGCAGGCACAAGGTAGTTGGGCACCCTAGGCAAGAGCTTCAATCAGTGCTATTAATGTGGACATGGTCTTGCGGTAACATGGGTGTGGTCTAAAAACAGGGAGTGGCTAACACTAGCTTCCGTTATCGGCCCTCCACCATGTAGATTAGAAAAATTCCGGCCCTCGGTACCATAGAAGTTGGACAGCACTGGCCTATATTGTTGTTACCAGTTTTAGTTACACTTCTGGTTGTTTCTAAAAGAGCCCTGTAATTATTGCTTCAGGTGGACATATATTTCACAACATTACAACAACAGTGCGTTATTAAATATTAGGGCATTATTAACTGTGTTTAAGCAAAGACGAAGAGTTTACTTTAAACAGTCTCATATTTACCAGTAGAAGTGATGGTGATGTTGAGGAAAAGAAAAAAAAGTGAAAAAAAATTAGAAAGGTTTTATCCTATTTGGAGATATGTCTTTACAGTCCCCAATAAGCTTTACTCGTCAGATCCTTTTCTTTTCTCTGGCGTTGTCTTATTCTTCTTCTTTCTACCTTTAGGTGAAGAAACTTCAGTCCATTCCTCTGTGTGGTAGCTCTGGAACCTTCGGAGCTAGTGTAATTTTATCCATTCTGTTAAATCAGGTTCTTTGATTCCACAAGTTTGGCAAAAGAGTTAATGCTTTTTAAATGGACATCCATTTCCTATCCAAGTAATCACTTGGATAGGAAATGGATGTCCATTTAAAAAGCAGTCCTTTGTTTTTCAGACTAGAAAAAAAAGTGTATTAGTCTGAGTTGTTGTAGAGTATATCATGAAAGATCCTGGAGTATGATAAAGAGTTCATAAAAGTAATTGTCCTTATTTTCCTAGCTTTTGTCAGAATTTCCTCTAATTACAAACCTAGTTAGCCAGCAGATAATGTCCCTAGGTTTGTGTTTAGCAGCTCCCTGTGGCTTAGCAGCTCTGTGTACTCTTTCAATGTCAATAGCATAAGTGTCCGGTTCCTCTAGTAGTTGCTGAAAAAGTTGAAGTACTTTAGCTTGGAGATTACCTCCTTCAGGCAGCTCTGGTACGCCTCTTTTACAGAGATTATTTCTCCACCCTCAGTTATCTATGTCATATAGCCTCCTTTGTAGTGCTGCGATTGTTTTAATGTAATGGCCATTAGCCGTTTAGCCTCCACCGTGTTCTCTACCTGTTCGTTTCTATCTTCTACGTCAGTGACACGAGTATGTAATGAGGCTATTTCAGACTTTATGCTGCTGATTTCTTTCTTTAGGGTAGTTTTAAATTGGGAAATCATGTCCGCTAGGTCAGTCTTTGTTGGCATAGACTTTAAATTTGCTAATGTTATCTTTTCGGCACTTGCAGGTTCGCTGTCAATTCTCTGCTGGGCTTCGCACTCTGTGTTGAGAATATTCGCTCTCCGAGGAGACAAAGTACTTTAGCTTGGAGATTATCTCCTTCAGGCAGCTCTGGTAGGCCTCTTTTACAGAGATTATTTCTCCACCCTCTGTTATCTGTCATCTAGCCTCCTTTGTAGTGCTGCGATTGTTTTAATGTAATGCCATTAGCCGTTTAGCCATTGGCCATTAGCCTCCACTGTGTTCTCTACCGGTTAGTTTCTATCTTTTTGGCACTTACAGGTTCGCTGTCAGAATTCTCTGCTAGACTTCGCGCTCTGCGTTGAGAATGTTCGCTCTCCGAGGAGACAAAGTACTGCTTCAGAAATCTTTGAGTCTCCGGATTTACTATCTTTACTGTCCTCTCGCTGTGCTCCTTAATTTTGGGAAAAAGATCTTCGTTTTATAACATATGAAAATAGATGGGAGATAACCCCTAAATTTATAAGGAACAAGGAATGTGAGAATCAGGACAGGGAAAATATGAGAAACCATAAAAGCCCCACAAAAAACGAGAATAATTTTTTTTAGGAGGGGATACAAGTCACAATGGGAGAAAGGGAGAAACTGGATACAGAAGGGTCTGAAATACGAGAAAAGGGGACTTTAAAAAAAAAATTGACTTAAAAAGAAGAGGCTCAACAGGAGTATCGACAAAGACAAAAATAAAAACTGCTAATGTATAGAGGGATAAAAAAAAAAGAAAGATAAGAAAACCATTAATAAAATTGAAAAAAACAAGAAAATTTGGGGAAAAGCAGTATATTTAACTTAAGTATCTGAACTCACAGAAAATCAATAAAAAGTATTACAAAAAAAGGATTGAGCTTTGCCCCAACCAACCTTTTCACCGATGCCCAGAAATTTATACGAAAATGGACTTATTGGAAATATTTTATGAGCAATAATGCAGAGTTAAAAAATTATGAACAACAAGATGGAAAGGACAAAACTAAGAAAAAAAAAAAAAAAGGTAAAGCAATAGAAGCTTACGAGACGCTAATACTTAAAGACCTAGCGAGATTGGGGAAAAGTAAGAGAAATAACCTGACAGGCCCTTGAAGTTGCTGATAATGAAATTATAGTGATAAAATCAGCAGATAAGGAGGGGGCAAGGTCATCTTGGATACAGAAAAATATAAGGCTGAATGTGGCTATTAGGAGACACAAGTACCTATAGAAAGTAACAAAATAAGCCTATGTAAATTTTCCAAAATAGAGATACCGTATATACTCTAGTATAAGCCGATCCGAGTATAAGCCGAGGTACCTAATTTTACCTACTAAAACTGGGAAATCTTATTGACTCTAGTATAAGCCAAGACACAACTACAGCTCTGTCTCCCAGCAGCGCACATTCCGCCAAAGAGACCCCCCCAGCGATCAACCGGACTTCTTTGCAAAGTTGATGGTGACAGAGAATTGCCAAACGGATTACTGTGTGCATTGTCCCACTGTCCCACTACCATCACTGTTAATCTTTCGTATAACCAACAGAGGGTGATGTATGATATTGCAGTCACTGTTATTCTTTGATATAACCAACAGATGGTGCTGTGTGATATTGCAGTCACTGTTATTCTTTGATATAACCAACAGATGGCGCTGTGTGATATTGCAGTCACTGTTATTCTTTGATACAACCAACAGATGGTGCTGTGTGATATTGCAGTCACTGTTATTCTTTGATATAACCAACAGATGGCGCTGTGTGATATTGCAGTCACTGTTATTCTTTGATACAACAGATGGCGCTGTGTGATATTGCAGTCACTGTTATTCTTTGATACAACCAACAGATGGCGCTGTGATATTGCAGTCAGTTATTCTTTGATACAACCAACAAATGGCGCTGTGTGATATTGCAGTCACTGTTATTCTTTGATATAACCAACAGATGGCGCTGTGTGATATTGCAGTCACTGTTATTCTTTGATATAACCAACAGATGGTGCTGTGTGATATTGCAGTCACTGTTATTCTTTGATATAACCAACAGATGGCACTGTGTGATATTGCAGTCACTGTTATTCTTTGATACAACCAACAGATGGCGCTGTGTGATATTGCAGTCACTGTTATTCTTTGATATAACCAACAGATGGTGCTGTGTGATATTGCAGTCACTGTTATTCTTTCATATAACCAACAGAGGGTGCACTGTTACTCTTTCATATAACCAACAGAGGGCATTGTGGGATATTGCAGTCTCTCCCCAAGTGAAATGTTGGTATAGGAATGATTAAAAGTGACTGCAATGACAGCTACTGCCCGCTGACCCGAGTATAAGCCGAGGTAGACTTTTTCAGCACATTTTGGATGCTGAAAAACTCGGCTTATACTCGAGTATATACGGTAATGGTTATAAAAAAAACTATTTTGAAAAAAAAAAAAAAAAAAGGGCTCAAGCGAAAATATCATTGACCCAGCAGAGAGTACATAATGTTAAATATCCAAAAACCCCTTTTTTTTATATTGTCCCAAAAATACAAAGACCTCCTTGACGGCCAATAATTTCGGGTATCAGCTCTCCAACAAGCAATCTTTCCCACTATATCGCCACTAAACTACAACCATATGTTACTACACCCTCCTATCTGAAAGGTTCCAGTGGAATCCAGACTGGCTTCTTGCTACTCTGGATGTAAGTCTTTATACACCTGTATTAACACCAACAAGGCATTAAAACAATAGAATTTTCTAACGTGTGACAATAACCTTAGCCAAGAATGTAAAGAATTTATCATAAATGGGATATTTTATTTAAAAAAAAAAGGGAAAGATAAGAAATTTCAGGGTTTTTACCCATGTAGTCTCTGCAAGTCATGTAGATACAGTACAAAAACGTCACCACTGGAGAAACATTCAAATACAAATTAAGTATGACAGATAATGTTATCTACCTGTTAGAATGCCCATGTGGCTTACAATATGTGGGCAAAACAAATAAGAATTGAAAAGCAGGATAGGAGAACATATATATAATATTGTAAAGGCAATAGCAAACACTCAGTTTCCAAATTTTTTTTAGAACATCATAAGAATCCTATAGGCCTTCGATGTTTATGAATAGACAGGGTTAAGACCCATTGGAGAGGAGGAGATTTGATAAATGATACACTACGTAGAGAGAGTTGGTAGATACATAAATTAAAATCCCTAACCCCCCTTGGTCTGAATGCCGATTTTAATTTAAGAGCTGTGCACCCGACGCTGCAAAAGGTGATTCTGTGTAAGTGTGGCACCTTACTGATGTGATTTGACTATATCCCTAATTTAGATATCTGTTTCGACACTGTATCCCTAAGAGAAACATATGCAGAGCATCTTCTTACCCCCGTCATATCTTTCCCTCCCCCACTTACCCAAAACTCCTTTCAGATGCACAAGGATTCAATGCTTTTATGATATGAGACACACCATAGCATAGACTTCAAGCAATTAACGAGCAATATGTTACGATACTGCCTGTACAAAGAGGATTGGATACAGGTATGCATAGAGTATTGGATACAGTTATACCTAGACTATGGTATTTTCTACTAAATCTTTGTTGCACTTATTCCTCTTTGCAAATGAAAATCAATAAAAAAAAAACTATAGCTCTAAAAACCCATCGGATTTAAAAGCAGCTTCTTCTAGGATTTTTATTGTAGCCCATATGTGAAGTTTACTGTATAAGATTAAAGTTGAAATAATGCACATTGTTTCAAACATGGACTACGGTTGTTAAAAGAAAGTTTTGGACTTAAAAAATAAAGAGTGACCTTCCAGAAACCACATCATCGCTCTTGGAGGAAGCCAACTTGCGAAACATGTCAGCGGTGATTAAGGTGCAGAAGCGTGGAACACTGACGTGGAGGGCATGCGCAGTTCAGCCTAAGAGACACTAAGGAGAGACTTTGAACAGCACCACAGAGATCGATAATCCGATTTTATGCGCTTTATATACAGAAGTTTGTGAATGTGTTTTTTAACTATATTAAAATTTGTCAAACGTTTCTGCACGTCACTTTATATTGCCTACAAACGCCGATGGGGCATTTGCATTGTGATTTATGCCATTTATTTTTGGGGCTCGTGAGTATAATCAACTACCGGCTTGATCCTGATTTTTAGTGTGGGTATCATACTTACCTGAACCCTTCTTCATCCACCTTACCCAACACGTGTAATACTTATGTATGAGTTGGGATGCACCTATTCATTTTATCGAGTGTCACGTATTACAGTATATATTTTTTCCCCTTTCTCAACAACGGCTTGCTGTTGAGACTTACAGTAATCCTTTAAGTACATAATACAAGTATATACAGTACACACAAATACATACAGTACACTAGGGATGCACCGAATACAGGATTCCGCTTTTTTCAGCAGGATTTTACACACACGTGTGTGTGTGTGTGTATATAAATAAATATATATATGTGTATATAAATAAATATATATGTGTATATAAATAAATATATATATATGTGTGTATATAAATAAATATATATATATATGTGTATAAAGTTTCACATAGAGCCGCACACCAATTTCTTCATCATAAATCAAGTGATATTTATTTGCATAGATTCGTTTTCCAACGTTTCGGCCCTCTTTAGGAGGGCCGAAACGTTGGAAAACGAATCTATGCAAATAAATATCACTTGATTTATGATGAAGAAATTGGTGTGCGGCTCTATGTGAAACTTTGTACATAATATTTGAACCAGCACCCACAATCACCAAATCCGGATCCGAGTGCGGCCGGCTGCAGACAAGTATATATGTGTGTATATATATATATATATATATATATATATATATATATATATATATATATATATATATATATATATATATATATATATATATATATATATATATATATATATATATATATATATGTGTGTGTATATAAATAAATATATATATATATATATATATATATATATATATGTGTATATAAATAAATATATATATATATATATATATGTGTATATAAATAAATATAAATATATATATATATATATATATATATATATATATATATATATATATATATATATATATGTGTGTGTATATAAATAAATATATATATATATATGTGTGTGTATATAAATAAATATATATATATATATATGTGTATATATATAAATAAATATATATATATATATATATGTGTATATATATAAATAAATATATATATATATATATATGTGTATATAAATAAATAAATATATATATATATATATATATGTGTATATAAATAAATATATATATATATATATATATATATATATATATATATATATATATATATATATATATATATATATACACACACACACATACATATATATACACACACACACACACACACACACACATATATCTCTAACGAACAAAAGGTCCGCACTCTCAGGACTTACCTTTCTCAAAGCAAAAAAAAAAATACATAATGAATGTCTTAAATACTAAAAGATGGCGGGAAGTGTAAATTGGCTGGCCAATCATAGACATCGAGCCATTAAATAGTTAAATACAATTATACATCTGTGCTTGCACAAAACTAAGACTATAGCTATTAAGACAATCCCAATTAAGTTAAAACCCCCTCTATTACATTTTTAGAAGGATAAAAAGAATTAAAAACAATACTAAGTAACAATCACTTCCTATTAGGTGTTAATCTCAATTTAAACTTTCTACGTTACATAGTATCAAAAACATGAGTAGGTGAAAGATCTGCAATAACTTACCCTCGTATATGCAACTAATAATCGGATCTATAACATATCAAGTAAACTATTATGTAATTCACAGGTCAGGGTCCGTATCCATATATGTAAAAACTACTACAGTGTTAACCCCCATTTGTAACAGTGAGCAATGGGTTAATATAAACCTATTAGTGCTGGGATATAATGTTGCCTAATGACACTGCATGCTACAGGGCAAATCCACTTATGTGTATTAAAACAAACCAACATGTGCTTTAGTCCCAAATAACTATACAAGTTTTTAAACCCAGTGTTATTAATAACATCATGTGATGGACTCATTATCAATATGTAAGTATTCATCCAATATTATATGTAACCTAACAAGTGTATATTAACCCTGAATAATAATCAATTAATAAAAAAATAAACCCCATTATGCTAAGCTAAAAAATCAAAAAATCAAAAAAATGCAGTGTACAAAAATAAGAAACAAATAGTAAAAAATTTACGACCAAGATTAGAAGCACTAACTGTGCTGTGAGACTGTTCCCCGAGCTGCATATAGTTCTTGGCAGATGTCCAGCAATTAGTGTGATCACCTGGACCCTAAGTCAGGTAAACTCCAGGAAAAGCAGTTCAAGGGCCGCTGACTAAGGAACTCCAAAAGGCCAGCGGATAAAGCAAACACTGCAAAGGGCAACGGAACACCGACCTCTCCCAGATCACCAACTGCAGGGCCAGCGACGCGCCGGCCAGCGGGTCCCCGATGGACCTGCCGTCAGAGGCCCACACAGGGCAGTGAACCCACACGCCGTGTTAAGTATTGGAAAGTAGCGACAGGTAGAAGATCGCATGCTGCAGGACCAAAGCCACACCGGTAAGCAGATCTTCCATAGGCTCCCCATCAGAGGTTAGCGTCGTGTGATAGGCTTGCACGGCATATTCAGTGTTAAGTTCCGGCATATAACGACAAATGGAAGATCACACACACACACATATATATATATATATATATATATATATATACATATATATATATATATATATATATATATACATACACATACATATATATATACATACATACATACACACACACACACATATATATATATATATATATATATACACACATATATACACATACATACACACACACACATATATATATACATATACACACACATACATATATATATACATATACACATACACACATATACATACACACATACACACATGAAAAAGTTTGGGAACCCCTCTTAATTCTTTGGCGTTTTGTTTATCTTTGGCTTAGCTTTCAAAGTAGCAACTTCCTTTTAATTTATAACATACCTTATTGTAACAGTAGTATTGCAGCAGTGACAGTTTATTGGATTAACAAAAAAATATCCAGTATGCATCATTAAGTTAGACAGGTGCATAAATTTGGGTACAACAGTGTCAACTTTGTGACTGATGTTTTACATTATCCTGAAGAAATTTTTGATATTGGGTTGAATTCATTAGACCCTCATGGCCCCAGTCCATGAACTAGCCACACGGCATGTTGGAACCTCTACAAAATTTGACAGTAGGTAGCAGGTGTTTCTTTGAATGCGCTGTTCTTCCACCATGCAAAGCACTTTTTGTTATGCCCCTATTTTGCATATGCAAATTAGGACAGATTCGGTTCGGCTGGGCAGAAGGATTCGGCCAAATCAGAATTCTGCTGAAAGGCTGAATCCCGAACCGATAGCACTTTTATACAGAACTCATATGCACACAAAGTTTATTTATTGAATTTACTGTGACTTGTCCTCCGTGTGTACTTTTATATATTGTACTTATATATTTTATGGTGCCGAGGGCTCCTTAACAGCGCCATACAAATACACTCGCTGTCTCTCTTTTATATACATATACACACCTTATAGATGCCGTCATAGCGATTGCCTTCCTCTGGAGCATATTTACTGTGTTTTCTACCCTTTGAATTACGCACCACGCGAACTGGCTTGCCTGCTCGCCAGTCCTTGGCAATAGATCCCTCTTTGTCATTTATAGGTGCGCTGCAGTTCAATGCAAGAGCCCTAGAAAGAAAAACGATGTATTGAAATATGTATGTTGCATACACACAAAAACAAGCTTTTAAATTACTTAACAGGGTTTACAACATAAGAATGTACACAATACTACTTTTTCCCCAGGAAGTCTAATCTTAGTACAGGTTGGGGATTTCAGCAGAACCGTAAGTCTTCCCTTGACCAAAATGTAAACGCGTTAAAAAGGCATAACTTTTAAGCGCTAAACAAAACATTTTCCTGATCAGCTTCCATGGCAGCATTCATCAATGGGTTAAATCTTCCCACCAGGCCAATGGACAGGAACCTGCCCAAGGAAGTTAAAGTGCCTGCTCCTCCTCTACTCACTGTCCTAGTTAAAAAGCCTGTCCAGAAGGGTGGGAATTCCTTGCATTCACCAATGGGAACTACCAAAGCTAACCAGGGAGGGACTTGACTCAGAATGCAGCAACACTTTACAACACACTTTATTCAGTAATATTTACAACAGACTGCAAAACCTTCCTCCCAAATCTTGCTTCCTGGGAGGCAAGGAAATCCAATCTATAATGCTTAATGAATGTACTGACGGAGGACCATCTTGCTGCTCTGCAGATCACTTGTGGAGATCATTTGGCTTCCTTTGCCCAGGAACCTGGCAGTGCCTTCATAGAATGGGCTTTTAACCCCATGGGAACCTTCCTGCTGTATTGTACACTTTTACAATTGCTGCCACAATTTAAGAACTGTCATTTTGATGGAGCGTTTCTTTTCCTGAAGCCACATGGAATTACATTGATTATCCAACTTACAAACGCACACCCTGGCCCTCCTGGAACTTGAATCCCTGGTGCCCAGCAAAACGGGGATCGGCCAACCCTTAACAATACAAAGAAACAAGTTCACTGGCACTCCGGTAATGCTAGCAGGGTGAGACCCTTGCTTTAAATTTATTTAGTGCGGCATGCAACGTTTCGGGTACAACCCCTTTATCAAGCTTAAATTTAAAGCAAGGGTCTCACCCTGCTAGCATTAGCCAAGTGCCAGTGAACTTCTTTCTTTGCCACATGGAATTTCAAACATGCTCAGTCTTCCTCCATGCCTTTGTTCTTTCCAAGTATATTTTGAGGGCTCTGACCACTTCCAGTTTATGCCACTGCCTCTTTCTCTGACTTTGGAGATTGACAAAATGAAGGGAGTGTAACTTCTAAATCCATATGGAAGTTTGATACCACTTTCAGAAGAAGTTTGAAAGCAGGCCTAAGCACCACTTTATCTTTGAAAATCACCGTAAATGGCTATGAAGCGGATAGTGCAGCCAGTTCAACCACTCTACATGCTGTTACAGCAACAAGCAAAACAACTTTCAGAGTAAGTTTCCATAAGGAACTATCCTCTAGCGCAGTGATCCCCAACCAGTAGCTCGTGAGCAACATGTTGCTCTCCAACCCCTTGGATGTTGCTCCCAGTGGCCTCCAAGCAGGTGCTTATTTTTCAATTGTTGGTTTGAAGGAAAGTATTAGTTGCATAAAAACTATGCATACTGCCAAAAAGAGCCTCAATGTAGGTTTACAATCCACATAGGGGTTACCAAATGGCCAATCACAGCACTTATTTGGCACCCCAATAAAATTTTTCATGCTAGTGTTGCTCCCCAACTCCTTTTACTTCTGAATTTTGCTCATGGGTTCAAAAGTTTGGGGATCCCTGCTCTAGCGGCTCAAACAGGTGGTTTTGTCAATATATTTATGACAAAAGGCAGATCCCAAGGTGGTGAATATTTCCGCATGTGAGGTTTCACTCTTAAGGGCATTGAAGAATCGTTGGACCAAAGGGTCCCCCTTCCCGCGATCTCCTTGTTAGTGCGAAATGGCCGACACATGCACCTTGATGGTACTTAAATGAAGGCCTCTCATAACTGGAGAAAAGGACACCTGTAGGCTGTAGGGCAACATGGGTCTTGCCCCTCTGAGATTACAGCTTGCACAAACTTGTCAAGATCTTATAATATTGTGCGGACGTGGCAACTTTCCTTGATCGGAGCAGAAAATTCACCACCTTCTCCTTACACTTCAACTTTCTCAGTTCCTCCCTTTCAACCTCCATGCCATCAAGCATAGGTGATCTCTTGTGGAACTGAAACATCCCTTGAGCCAGCCACCCTGGAAATTTCCGAATTTTCCTGGGCTCCCCCAGGGACAATCTGTGAAGTAGCAGAAACCAGTCTCCTTGGCCAATATGGGACCACTACTATCGCATTGGCTTCTTACCACTCCATCTTCTTTAGAACCTTTCAGATAAGGGCAATTGGGGGAAACATGTAGATTAACCCTCTTGACCAGTCCTGTCTCAGACCGTCTATGGCTACCGCCTCTCTGCATGGGTATCTGGAAAAAAACTGACATTTTCTGTTGTAAACGGTTGCCATGGTATCTACTTCTGTCAATCCCCATGTATTCACTAGATCGTGAAAAATGTTTTCTTGAAGACTCCATTCTTCAGGATCTATCATACTTCGACTTAGGAAATCTGCTTTTTGGTTCTCAACACCAGGAAGATGAACTGAGTTCAGATTTTCTAGGCATAACTCTGCCCACTGAAATATTGGTTCTGCCTCTTCTAGCAATATGATACTTCTTGTAACTCCTTGCTTTTGCATGTGGGCCACTGCTGTGGTATTGTCTGAAAACACACTTTTTCCCCTTTAAATAATCTGACAAGGCTAACCAAGCTTTTATTGCTCTTAATTCTATGATATTTGAGGAGACTTTTTTTAACTCCCAAGAACCTTGCAAGAATAAGTCTCCTACGTGGGCCCCCCCCCCAGCCGACACGTCTGTCGTTACGGGTGTCCATTCTGGATCCTAATCTAATGGAGTACCTCTTCCTAAATTGTCTGGAAGACATCAGTTTCAATACATCAAAATACTTGGAGATCATGTTTCCTTACACCAAAGAGGAAATGAAGGGTGTTTCAACAAGACAATAACCCAAAACACACCAGTAAATGAGCAACATCTTGGTTCCAGACTAACGAGATATAGATAGATGAGATATATATCTATATATCTATATCTATATATATGCAAGGAGATCACCTTGCCTCAAGCGGCAGTGAACGGCCAGTTACAAGGGGTGGCAAAAAGCCGCCTCCTGTAACTTAAAGAGCCAAATTTCTGGCATTTAAACCAGAAATTCTGCTCTGCTAGTGCAGAAAGCGCAGTACGCACTCATTGCACTAGCGATACCGCTCCCTTTTGACCCGATCCGACGCTAAACTTTTAAGCACGGCGCGGCATCGGGGTTGTTGCCTCAGGCGGCAGCAGCCCACGGATCGCCCCTGTATACCCCAAATGATGACGGCACACCAAGGATAATTCCATGTTAATATTTAGATCAAATAAAGTGCAGGTTTATTTAAAGACCAACATCGATTCCTAAAGAAGTTTTGAGGCTGAGAACGGGATCCTTTTTGAATAGCGGCACCACATTAGCAATTAGTCTCTCTGCACCATGCCAGACCTCAAATCCTGAAAAATTAAGTAAAGGGGTTTGGCAATCACAGAGCTAAGCTCGCCAAGTACCATGCGGTGAATACCATCTGGTCCGGATCTTTGTTTACCTTAACATGTTCTAGTCTCTAATTTCCTCATTTGTGAACCACTATAGATTGCATGCAGGATGCTGCCACTTTGCAGAGTGATTTGTCTAAGTTGGAAAACTGGGCAGCAAACTGGAAAATGAGGTTCAATGTTGATAAATGCAAGGTTATGCACTTTGGCAAAATTATAAATGCAAGTTATACACTAAATGGCAATGTGTTTGGAGTTTCCTTAAATGAGAAGGATCTAGGGGTTTTTGTAGATAACAAGTTGCCTAATTCTAGGCAGTGTCATTCTGTGGCTACTAAAGCAAATAAAGTTCTGTCTTGCATAAAAAAAGGGCATTAACTCAAGAGATGAAAACATAATTATGCCTCTTTATAGGTCCCTAGTAAGGCCTCATCTGGAGTATGCAGTGCAGTTTTGGACTCCAGTCTTAAGAGGAATATAAATGAGCTGGAGAGAGTGCAGAGACGTGCAACTAAATTGGTTAGAGGGACGGAAGACTTAAATTATGAGGGTTGACTGTCAAGGTTGGGGTTGTTTTCTCTGGAAAAAAAGGCGCTTGCGAGGGGACATGATTACACTTTACAAGTACATTAGAGGACATTATAGATAAATAGCAGGGGACCTTTTTACCCATAAAGTGGGTCACCGTACCAGAGGCCCTTTAGACTAGAAGAAAAGAACTTTCATTGGAAGCAACGTAGGGGGTTCTTCACAGTCAGGACAGTGAGGTTGTAGAATGCACTGCCAGGTGATGTTGTGATGGCTGATTCAGTTAATGCCTTTAAGAATGGCTTGGATGATTTTTTTGGACAGACATAATATCAAAGGCTATTCTGATACTAAGTAAGTATAGGTATATAGAATTTAATTAAAACATTTCATAATGTTTGGTTTTATTTCATTAAGCAGCATTGCATGTTTTAACAGATTCTATGAACTATAGGGCTAGGTTTTCATTTGGAGGGGTTGAACTTGATGGATTTTTTTTTTTTAACCCAATTTAACTATGTAACTATGCATCATTCGTTGTATTACTATAATTGGGACTATCAGGAAGGAAACCTTAACCGATTCCTCATTTGTGTAGACAGACGAAAAATATGAGGTCAGAATTTAAGCTTTTTTTGTTTTCATCAACCAGCTGACCCCCTCTGATATTAAAGGTCCCACTCCTTCCTGCTTCATTTTTTACTATTAACATATTTAATTATTATTATTATTTTTACCTCCTTGTACCTTATAAATGATTTGGCAGTCCCAGCTAACTTGAAAGCCACACCTCAATACCAACACTTCTATTGAACCAAAAAGGTTTTGCTTTGCAATGTTCCTTGCTTACAAGGGGGAATATACCGTTATGTATATTTATTAAGCAGCATTTTAAAGACTTCCCATTTTTGTTCTGTTTAACCCTGTGAAAAGCATTAATATGTTGCAGAGATGCCCTTATACTGTCAAAGTTTGCACGTCTGAAATTTAGTGTGTTACTCCCTTATAGAATCTCAAAGGAGACCATGTTATGATCACTATTCCCTAATGCTCATCCACACAAATGCTAGAGATGAATTGAGTATTATTAGTTATTATAAGATCCAAAAGTGTTATTCCTAGTAGGTTCTTTAACTAGCTGGAATAAAAAGCTGTCATTCAGCATATTTACAAACCTACTAGCTTTGGCAACCCCATTCAGTCAATGTCTGGATAATTGAAGTCACCGATAGGAATAACTTGCCTGAGTTGTGAAGCCGCTTCTACCTGTAAGAGTAGCTGGGCTTCATACTAGTCACTTATACAAGGTGATCTATAGCATACACCAATGATAATTTTCTTTGTAACCTTTTGCCCTACATCCTCACCAATGCCATTAATGATTATTTTAGTGCATGGCTTTAATTCAGGCTTTACATACAGACCCCTCCACCCTTTTAATCCCCGTTCCTCCAAAAAGAGTAACGATTTAAATTCACAGTCCAGTCACATTTTTCAGCCCACCAGGTCTCAGTGATACCAATTATATCAATTTTTAGACCATGCTATTAATTGTCTCCCATTTTACCTGACAAACTTCGTGCATTTGCCAGCATAAAGTGAGGTTGCTACTTTTCCTTTTAAATTTGCATTACTTAGTGGAGAAATATATGTTTAGTATTAGTCAGTTTTCCTCGTAACAGAGGGATCGCCTTAGCTGGTAAACTTTATACCCCCCTCCCCCATACTAATTCCACTGCCCCGTCTACCCTAGCTTCCCCATAATTCTCTCACCCCCCCCCCATTGCCTAGTTTAAACACTACAACCTCTTGGTCATTCTTTCCCCTAGCACAGTGGACCCCCTTCCATTGAGGTGCAATCCATCACGACTGTATAGGCTGTACCACAAGGAAAAATCAGCCCAGTGCTGAACCCAAACCCTTCCTTCACCAAGACTTGAGCCACACATTTAGCTACCTAAGCTCCCGCCGTCTTCCAAAACTTGCACATGGCACGGGCAAAATTTCAGAAAAAAGGACATTGGAAGACCTTCCCTTAATCTTAGAGCCTAGATCTCTGAAATCTCTGTCTTCCATCTATCATTTAATATGCCATTAGTAAAATTATGTCCTAAGACAACTGGGTCATGCCCAGCCCTACCCAATTTGTTTACCCGATCAACCACATGCCAAACCCTGGCACCAGGTAGTTGGCAAACTGTTCAGTTGAAGCGATCCACACAACAGATTACCCTATCCACTTTCCTAATAATTGAATCCACTACAACCACAATCTGTTTAGGCCTGACTCTGCTCTCCTCCCCACCACTACTAGAGAAACTGGTCCCCCGGCTGTTCGAGACATCAACCCCATCTAGAATTGCCAATCCAGAGTTCACACTCCAATCTTCTTCACACGAATCTGATGGGATGTATTAACCCCAGATCAGTCTCCATTTTACTTTTGCCCACCTTGGATTTTCTAAATGTCATCCAGCTAGCTGCCTCAACATCCTGCTGCTGTTCTGTTCCACCCAAACTATCTGACCCCGCTAGGTCCTGCTCACTGCTAGAGCCTCCAAAGTGGCAATTTGTTCACAACTTATTCCAAATCTGCACACATGGCAGACTGTGCACTGGGTCCGACCTTCAATCTTCCTAGCGCTCGTTATACCAATTACAGATTAAAACATGAATAAAAAAAAATTAGAATAAACTTTTGACCTAGTTTGAACCTCCTTTTAGTTTGAAACCATAATGCCATTTCATCAAACATTTAAAATCAACCAATCAGTGCTTATCCAATTCAATCAAGTGATTTCTAAATTTGACCATCTTTATCTGTGACCATAGGATGAGAATCAATACATTTTCAAAAATGATGACTTCAAAAGGCGCTATATCGATGATGTCTTCTTCATATGGTTGTTGAATTTGTAAATCATTTAAAATCGACTAGACAGTCTGGTGAAATTGAAGATGAGCTTTGATAAACAGAGTGAAAACTTTTTGGATGTGACAGTTTACAAAAGTGAAGGGAAACTACAGACCTGCATATATACTAAGCCCACCAACAGGAACACGGTACTTCACTATAAGAGTCACTATGACAGACATGTATGAAACTCAATGCCCAGGTCACAAATGTTACGGGTAGCCCAGATTGATAGTGAGATCTCCAAGCAGAGACAAGATTTGAAAACCATGGGAGATAAATTCATCCAGAGGGGTTACCTGAAACAATTTGTAATGACTGCTAAGGATTGGGCATACTACTTCCATTGATAAAAACTTAAAAATAAAAACTTTTTGTGAAAAAAGTTAGTTTGACCAAAGTCTCTGAGTATTTTCCCTTTGATTATCCGACCCAACCGATCCTCGTTTCTCCTCGAGTACAAAAAACAGTCCAAATTTTCTTAAAAGGTCAGCGCTAACTAAAAGCTCAGGGAGAAAAAGTATGAAAAAAAGAGAGATAAAAAACTCTTATAGTGTAGTATTTTGTAGGGAGTTGTAGTTCCACAACCAAAAAAACTCTATTTGGTGCAGTTACCCTTTAAGAATCACCACAGGTGGCTAGTAGATGGGTACTTACAAATGTTCAAAATTATCAAGTGCACATCACGTTTGTTGAATGATGTAAAGTTGCAAAATATTTCTTCTATGCTGGAAGAGGTTAAAAGTGCGCAGAAATAGTGTAAAACCCTTTTTATTAAATATCTAAAAACCAATCGGTTACACTCACATTTCAGTAGTAAAAACCAGGCATATAGTCACTTTTCCATGTCAGTCCGTGCTGCTGCAAGTCCTTTTTTTAACAAATGCTGTTGGGGTCCCGACCAGCGTTTCCTCCAAGATCAGCTTGCTGTTTGATCCCTTTCCGGACGCTTGGATGTGACGTCTGCTTACTCTGCCTTACGCGTTTCGTCGCTTACCGAGGGAAGCCTCTGATGAAGTCGGTAAGCGACGAAACGCGTAAGGCAGAGTAAGCAGACGTCACATCCAAGCGTCCGGAAAGGGATCAAACAGCAAGCTGATCTTGGAGGAAACGCTGGTCGGGACCCCAACAGCATTTGTTAAAAAAAGGACTTGCAGCAGCACGGACTGACATGGAAAAGTGACTATATGCCTGGTTTTTACTACTGAAATGTGAGTGTAACCGATTGGTTTTTAGATATTTAATAAAAAGGGTTTTACACTATTTCTGCGCACTTTTAACCTCTTCCAGCATAGAAGAAATATTTTGCAACTTTACATCATTCAACAAACGTGATGTGCACTTGATAATTTTGAACGTTTGTAAGTACCCATCTACTAGCCACCTGTGGTGATTCTTAAAGGGTAACTGCACCAAATAGAGTTTTTTTGGTTGTGGAACTACAACTCCCTACAATATACTACACTATAAGAGTTTTTTATCTCTCTCTTTTTTTCATACTTTTTCTCCCTGAGCTTTTAGTTAGCGCTGACCTTTTAAGAAAATTTATACTACTTCCATTGAGCAGAGGCCAAACATGATGGCTCTTCCTTTAGATGCATGCCGATTGAACATATGTGGTAATATGTGTGTGGTAATATAGAAGAAGGGAAGCTTTCTGTATTTAAGAGCTAAATTGTGTCACACCAAAGGGTATGAATGGGCAGGTCAATTTGGGTAGCTTTCTGACCTACAGTAAGTGATAAACCATGTAAAAATACACCAAGTCTGTTTTAATAAGGGATATAGAAATATAGAATTGTATCTGGTTTTTACAGTGGCAGGAAATGTTGACATGTTATGGATCAAATTGGTTACAATTTTTCCTTTTAGTGTTTTTTGTAACAAATGAGTTTTAAATGGACACTAATGCAAGCTTATAAGGTACACTGGTGACATCTTGTGGATGCAAATGGATTTTACTAGTTCACATAATTTATGCACTAAATAGTAAGTTAGGTTAAAAAAAAAAAAAGACGTCCATCAAGTTCAACCTTTTAATTTTAATCTGCCTGCCAGTTGATCCAGAGGAAGGCAAAAAAAAAAAAACCCCATCTGAAGATTTTCCGATTTGCCTCAGAGGGGGAAAAAATTCCTTGCCGACTCTAGAATGGCAATCTGACTAGTCCCTAGATCAATTAGTACTGAGCTATCTTAGATAACCCTGTTTTCCCTCACTTGCTAAAAAGCCATCCAACCCCTTCTTAAAGCTATCTAATGTATCAGCCAGTACAACTGATTCAGGGAGAGAATTCCACTTCACAGCTTTCTGTTAAAAATCCTTTCCGAATATTTAGGCGGAACCTCTTCTAAACGGAATGGGTGACCTTGTGTCAGTTGGAAATAAAGCATTAGAGATTATAGGATCCCCTTATATATTTATACATAGTTATATCACCCCTTAAGCACCTTTCTTCTGCGTCAACAGCCCCAATTTGGCCAGTCTTTCCTCATAGCTAAGATTTCCCTTACCTTTTACCAGCTTAGTTGCCCTTCTCTGTATCCTCTCTTATACAATAATGTCCTTCTTGAGCACTGGGGACCAAAACTGTACAGCATATTATAGATGGGGCCTTACCAGTGCTCTATAAAGTGAAAGAATGAGCGTTTCCTGCCGTGAATCAATGGCCCTTTAAATACAGCTCAAGGCATTATTTGCCCTTGATGCTGCTGACTGGCATTGCTTGCTACAGCCATGTTTATCATCTACAAGGACTCCAATGCCCTTTTCCATAATGGATTTGCCTAGTGCAGTCCCATTAAGGGTAGAAGTGGATATTTTTACATGACTTTACATTTATCAACATGGAATCTCATTTGCAACCCAGATTGCCAGTTTGTCAAGATCCTGTTGCAAGGATGCCACATCCTGGATGGAATTTATCAGGCTGGATAGTTTTGTCATCTTCAAACACCGATTCATTACTTACAATACCCTCCCCTAAGTCATTAATGAACAAGGTAAATAAAAGTGGACCCAATACAGAGCCCTGAGGGACCCCACTAAGAACCTTATTCCAAGTAGAGAATGTACCATTAACAACCACCCTCTGTACTCGATCCTGTAGCCAGTTTCCTATCCATGTGCAAATGACTTCATTGAGCCCAACATACCTTAGTTTAGAAAGCAGTCGTTTGTGGGGCACAGTATCAAAAACTTTGGCAAAATCCAAATAAATCCCAT
Organism: Xenopus laevis; assembly: GCF_017654675.1. NCBI lineage: Eukaryota > Metazoa > Chordata > Amphibia > Anura > Pipidae > Xenopus > Xenopus laevis. The sequence goes on from NC_054372.1 coordinate 79,059,767, forward strand.
CTACTGCCCCCACGGTCCAGCATCTTACGTACCTCATCATAAAAAGCAACCAAATTTGTCTGACATGACCTATCCTTCATAAAGCCGTGCTGATTGCTGCTCATAATGCCATTCACTAGGACAAAATTTTGAATGTGATCTCTTAACAAGCTTTCAAATAATTTGCCCACCACATATGTCAAACTTACTGGCCTATAATTGCCAGGCTGAGATCATTATCCCTTTTTAAATATTGGAATGACATGAGCTTTTCTCCAATCCATAGATACCATATCAGATGAAAGCGAATCTGAGAAAATCAAATATTGGCTGTCTAAAACTGAACTAAGCTCTCTTAGAACCTGGGGGTGTATGCCATCAGGCCCTGGAGCTTTGTTTACATTCATTTTTATTAAGGCTTTATGTGGATCATATCCTGATTCAGCCACTGACTAGATTAAAACGAGTCATCAGTGCAGCTATGAAGTGAGCCTGGGAACTCTAACTATTGTGTACACTGAAGAAAAGAACGGATTTACCGTATATACTCGCGTATAAGCCGAGTTTTTCAGCACCCAAAATAAGCTGAAAAATGCTGCCTCGGCTTATACGCGGGTCATTTAAAAAAATATTACCTATTTGATGCGATGCCACACACTATACGGTAGTTAGCAACTACCGTATACAGCCACAGCTCTGGAAACATATGGAGGCGAAACTGGCAAAACAACCGGTATGTGTGTATTCTGTTAAAGTTGCACTAGAGTCGAGGCGTGTAGCCCAAGTTTCTCAGTGCTTTAGCGACCCCCCTCCCCTGCTTAAAGGAACGGAGGTGCCAAAACAGGTAAGTAATGGAAGCAGCCTTTTCCTTTAGAAGCAGACACCCACCCAGCCACGTATGAACACACATTCAGAGAAACGCCACTCTCTTCCGCTTACTGCGAGTCTCCGCGAGATTAGATCCCGGCAGCTAAAAGGTTACGGTATGAGGCAAGCAGCAATACAACGAGTCTACCGGTACTTTACTTCCTGTTATAAAAACATCCTCCATTGTCTTACCGGTAACTTCTTTCAGCTGACAGAAGGAAGTCTCCTACTCCTCGGAGCTCATTTTTAAAATAAAAATTATTATAGACATTGTTATTCTTGTATGACAGTACCTGACAATGTAAGAGACACTCCACAGCAAACGTCTAGCGAGCGACGCCATCTTACTGGTGGCAGCAGGAAGCGACCAATAGAATTTTGTCATTTGCCAATAATGTGCAGCTTATTGGCGGAAGTGGTATGACGCTCGTCTTGCCAGACAGGGTAAAGCAGGAGAAAATGTAAATCGATTTGAGGGACGTGAGTGACACGAGGGAAGGGCTTATTATAATTAGAAGAATGCGCAAACTTACCAGTAGCTGCTGCATTTCTCACCCTAGGCTTATACGCGAGTCAATAAGTTTTCCCAGTTTTTGTAGGTAAAATTAGGTACCTCGGCTTATACACGGGTCGGCTTATACACGAGTATATACGGTAGCACATTTGCCTTTTCTGTATCTGTTACAACCATACTTGGTACCATTATTTAATGGAGCAACACTCTCAACCTACATCTTTATACTATGAATATATTTTTAAAAACTTTTTGGGGTTAGTCTTAGCCTCCGCCGCAATGCACGCATTTCCTTTCTTTGCCCTTCGGATTGCCGATTTACAACATTAGTGTTTATATTCTTTAAATGCAGCTTCCGTCCCAACAGACTTGTTTTTAAGCCACACAGGGAGATCCTTAGAGCTTCTACATTTACTCCTTAAGGGAATAAATTGAGAACAGTAATGATAAATTGAGAACAGTAATGAATATAATTTTAAATGACCATTTCTATTCTGTGTTTTTAGTTGAAAACAATGCCCCAATCAATGCTCTGAATGGCGGCTAAAATTAGCTTGCACCAAACATTAAATAACTATGGTCACATTAACCAGGGTTCAATGACTTGCACATTTGCTGTTCTGGGTCATTTGAGATCACTAGATCCAGAATAGCATTTCTTCTGGTTGGATCATCAATGCATGACAATTTTATGGCACATAAGTTTATAAACTTGTTCCCATTAACTGATCTGGCAGTACTGTTGCTCCAGTCAATAAGTGGGTAACTACAATTCCCCATTATAATTACTTTACCCAAATTAGCAGCCTTTTCTATTTGCATCAGGAGCTTAGCCTCCTCCTCACTTACATTAGGGGTCTATAGCATACTCCAACAATTTGCTGGACACTTCACAATCGATGAACTCTACCCATAAGACTTCTGCCCACCTCTTATTTAAGCTTTTAAACCCTGCCTAACAGATATACCCCTCCTTTTCTATTGCCTCTGTCCCTCCAAAACAGAGCAGCTGATATTTTAATTATGCTTTACATTGAAAGATGGTCCCATATTTAGAAATCACTTGATTGAATTGGATACGAAGCACTGATTGATTCAAATGAACACAGTTATTTAAAGGTTTGTTGAAATGGCATTATATTATCCTTGAAAAGGTCTTAATGAGGACCTTAACGTTGGACCTAATATGATGTAAATAAAGGTGACTTTTTTTTGGTGTGCAGGTTCCGGACATTCGTGGATATACATAAATTGTAACTGTGCACCCTGCCTAATGATTCACTATATCAAGGGAAAAATTTTCGATGTTTTTGTTTATTAGTGATAATCAAGTTTTATTTATCAAGATATTAAAAAATATAAGTATGCATCCTGAAGAACTACCTTTGTCATGTAACATTGTCATGGACATTAAAACTGATCTAATTGATTCCATTTGGAACTTTTGTTTGGACACAAATGGGTTTAGTGGTTTCAAGTTTAGCACAGGTCTGAAAGTGCCCTCTGATACCAGGAATACATTTGTAGAATCCTTTTTCTTTTGAGGGAACTGGTGTGATGACGTTGTTGCTTTGCAAGTCATTTACTATGGCGATAAAGGCTTATAATCTTTTGGGATTTCTGGGGGTGGACGAGCATCTGAATGTGTGGGGGGTAATTTGTCAAATGGAATTCTGTACCCTTCGTTGGAGAGTACCCACTTGTCTTGTGTGAGTTTGCCAAATTGAAAAGAATTCTTGAAGACAACCGCCTACCCCCTTTGGACTTGGTGACTGTGTGAGTCCGGCCGAAGTAGATTTGGGGGGGCCCGGCTTTGTAGTGTGCCTTTCTTTTTTTTCTCCACTGTCGTGATGAACGAAATGAGGAATTTCAAAAGGATCGACTGTGGGAACTCCATTGTCTATTGTAAGGTCTATTTGATGGTTCTAACTTGGGCCTTTTGCCTGATGGTAAGTGTTCTTTCCTCCCATAACTTCCGTTATGATCCCGGTTTTGGATCGCTATCATGATCACGGATATCACTTGAGTCAGAGGAAATTGTATCTAAAATCAGTTTTGACTTCCTCTTTTTACTCAGAGTAGGGGGTCCTGCTAATTGATGACTGGATCATGGATTTGATCTAAATAATTACTCCAGTTGAGGCAGTTATACTGATGTGGAAGGGTCTTGCATTTTTTGGACTAGTTATGCAACCTTTATTCAGTTGCCTTTTTTGTCCTGGTTGGGTCACTGGTAATTTCCTTCCTACAGTCATCTAGAACCGTGTCTACCACAGTTGGCATCAGTGTATCTTTGTGAACAGAAAAATGTATTTGCCTTAGTGTTTATACTGTATTGGGTAGTTTCCCCTTTATACCAATCTATTTGCCTTGCTATGCTTACTTAAGCTGCTATTGGCCTGTAGGAAATGTCCCAGTTGAGATATACACACACACCTACTGGCTTTGCCATGCTTATGTAGATGCCATAAGCCGTGCAATAATGTACTCTTAAGTTGTATACTGGCTCTTATATCTTGTCGTATATTCTGCCCAACCGCGCCGGTTGCGTCCTTCCTCTCTGGAGCTATAAAAACCGCACCCTGCTGAATCAAGATGGCGCCTGCATACGGTCTACGAGGTGCGCAACGTATTTGGTGCCAATTTCTGCAAACCCAGCATTACACCCGCAATATCAGTGCAGCTTGCAGTAAAAAAAAAAGAAAAAAAAAAGGAGACAGTCCGGAACAGTTGCTTCTCAGAACTACAACAGTGCCGATCTCAGAGACCGTTACTTTTCTTGTAAGGCACCTTAGCCCCCAGCACTATAGAGTATATGGTGGCAGTCCTATATAATCCACCATTCTGTTGTAACTGTGTAGCAATGAATTGCTGCAGATGGGGAATAGGTCAAAGAATAACCTAGAAGAAAAAAAACAAAAAACTGTCCTAACCTCAGCAGGACAGAAGAAAAAGTGAGGGGACCAGGAAGAGCATGAGCTTATGAGGGTGGAGTCGAAAGTTCTCTTATGTCCTGCCTCCGGAGGTGGATACTATAAATATGGAATGGCATCTTAATTTGGTACATAGCTACGAATACATGGTCTTTAACCCCTTTAAGGGTACAGTCACCAATATCCAGTCACAATGGTTCCTTTGAAATATTCATGTAGGCGTTAGCGGACACTCAAGTTTTGAGCTTTCAAAGTAGCAACTTTCTAAATATATATAACATGCCTTATGGAAACAGTAATTTCAGCATTGACTGTTATTGGTTAAACAGAAAATATGCAATATGCATCAAATTTCACAGGTGCATAAATTTGGCCACCCCAACAGAGAGATTACACAATGCTTAGTTGAGCCTCCTTTTGCAAATGTAAGTCTCCAGATGCCTCCTATAGCCTTTGATGAGCGTCTGGATTCTGGATGGCCGTGTTTTTAACCATTGGTCCATACAAAATCTCTCCAGTTCAGTTAAATTTGATGGCTGCAGAGCATGGACAACAAGCTTCAAATCATCCCATGGATTTTCGATGATTTTCAAGTCGGGGGACTGTGTGACTGCCATTCCAGAATAATTTACTACTCCCTCTGCATAAAGCCTTTGTAGATTTCAAGTATGTTTAGGGTCATTGTCTTGTTGCAATATCCAACCTCTATGTAACTTCGACTGGTGCTTGATTATCTTGAAGAATTTGTTTATATTGGGTTAAATTCATCCGACCCTAAACTTTAACAAGGGCCCCAGTCCATGAACAGCCCCACAGCATGATGGAACATCCACCAAATTTCGCAGTAGGTAGCAAGTGTTTTTACTGGAATGCGGTGTTCTTCCACCATGCAAAGTGCTTTTTGTTATGACCAAATAACGATATTTGTCTCATCAATCAAAACACTTTGTTCCAAAATCACTGTGGGTTGTCTAAATGAGCTTTTGCATACAAGCAAATGTTTGTGGCATGAGTGCAAGAAGGGCTTCTTTCTCATCACCCTGCCATACAGATGTTCTTGGTGCATATTGTGCTGAATTGTAGAATGATGTACAGATAAGACCATCTGCAGCAAGATGTTCTTGCAGGTCTTTGGGTTGTCTGTAACCAGTCTCCAAATCCTCCACATATGCCACTTCTTTCTTGGCCTGCCAGACCTGGGTTTTACAGCAACTGTGTCTTTTGGCCTTCCATTTTCTGATTACATTCCTTACAGTTGAAACAGACAGTTTAAATCTCTGAGATCGCTTTTTGTAGCCTTCCCCTAAACCATGATACTGGACATTTGTTTTCAGATATTTAGAGTTGCTTTAAGGATCACATGCCGTCAAACAGAAGCTCAACTTGCAATTGGCCATCTTAAATACCTTTTCTCGTGATTGGACACGCCTGCCTATGAAATTCAAGGCTTAACAAGCTAATCCAACCAATTTCGTGTTGCCAGTAATCCGTATTGAGCAGTTACATGTATTCAAATTAACAAAGTTACATTAAAAAAAAATTTTTAACAGCCAGTTTTTCACATTTGATTTAATTCCATACAACTGAAAACTGCTTCACTAAAAATCTATGCTCAGATAACACCCCAGTTCCTGGGAAATTAAAGACATACGGTCTGCCAGGTCAGCAACGTTACAGGACCTCGAGACGTAGCACAGCAGCTTTCACAAGCAGCGAGGACGAAACTGCCAGCAACTCACAACCACTAACTTTTTTAGCCGCACACATAGGAGACACAGGAAGATCCGACAGCGCATCAACCCCAGGATCCCAATTGCCAGAGATCACTATCCCAGGAGGGACAAACACCTACCAAAAGGTAAACAACTTGGTTATTAACTTATCCTCCATTGATCCAACATCTAGTGAACTTACTTTTGAATAAAGGACTGGGATTTGTACCAATTTATAGGGTACCCAGAGGACTGGGAAATAATTTTTTCCAATTCACAAGAAAACAGTTAAAATGTGCTTCGCTGAGAAGGGTAACTATGAACCAAATAAGTTTTAAAAAACCCAGCTGTATGATCCCAGACATACATAATGATTCAGTTCAATCTTTTGAACATAGTTCTCTCTGAAATATGGAAAATAGGGGATAATAAAACATTTAAGACCAATAACTTAAGCTATAACTTTTAACGTGTTGCACTTAAATCTTTACAAAGCAACAAGGAACTTATTATTCGCAAAGCTAACAAAGGCGGCAGCATTGTAGTGCTTAAACAACAATATGATATAGAAGCACTTAGGCAGCTTAACACCCCCAGACATTGTACTTAGATTGATAGTGACCCTATACGGAGTATCAAGAAACAAATTGATGCAATGGTAGAAGATGCATGGCTAAATGTGGTAATTGATCAAACAGAGAAGGAATTCCTGGTCACAGACCATCCAAGAGCCCCAGTACTTTACTTGTTGCCAAATGTGCAAAAAACATTGACTAACCCCACAGGAAGATCTATTGTCTTGGGTATAGGTTCAGTACTGGAACCCTTGTCAATATTTGTGGACTCTCTACAAAAGGAAATGCTTAAAATAAATGTATGCTTGAAAGATACTAGAGATTTGCTATGTAGATTTAATGACTGGCACATCCCCTCCAGAAATTTTTTATGTGGGATCGATATCCAGAGACTTTACACTTCTATTCCAAACAACGAAGGAATGGAGTGTATTGAAGTACTTCGAGACCAACTTTTTTACTTTGTACTGGATTGTTTAAATATGGTCTTGACCAAAAATTACTTTACCTTTGAGAATGCATTTTATTGGCAAACCCAGGGAATGTCTATGGGGGCAACAGTAGCGCCATCTTATGCCAAATTTTTTGTATACCATCTTTAAAAGCAATTTTTTTTGAAAAAGGACCTTATTGTCAACACATCTGTCTATTTTAGATTTGTGGATGACATTCTATTATTCTGGAATGGCCCTATTGACCTACTAAAAGACATGATCTTTGAAGCAAACAATAGTCATGAGACAATTAAATTCACATGAATATTCTAGATCGGAGATAAATTTCCTAGCTGTAACAATCAGTTTAAACAATGGCAAACTGTTTTTGTCCACAGTTTTCCTATACAGGTTGGTGTACAACCTTCTATACATGAATAGTTTTCACAGCCCCAAAGTAAAAAGATCTATCCCAAAAGGGCAATTTATACGAGCAAAAAGAATTTACCTCTCGCCCAGAAAGATACAACAAAGCCAAATCGCTTTCTGGAGAGAGGTTATAAACGTGAGATAATTGTGAAAGCCATGGAAGTCGAGGACATCCCTAGAGATAACCCATTAGGTGAAGGGGGAAAAAAAAAAAAAAAAAAAAAAAACCCACCAAAAACGTACTTCTGTCTCGACCTACAAACCTAATAGTAAAAAAATGGAGAATGTTAAGAACTACTGGCCATTATTGCAAGCAGACAAACAGTTTGGCTATTTGTTCAATTCTCCACCTCTTTTTTGCTACAAAGGGGGCCACTCCCTAAAAGACCTATGTCCATCAGATATTAGACCAAAAATGTCTATGTTCCAAGGGGAAAAAAAGGGGAACCTACCCTTGTTTAGGGTGTAACTGCTGTTCCTCTTTAATGAAAATGCCTAAAATTAATAATCCAAGAAAAGGTTATGAGATTAATTTAAATGTATATGCCACATGTAAATCCACCCATGTTGTGTATCTACTAAAATGTCCTTGTGGTCTAGGGTATGTAGGTCAGTCCTCAAGTGAAGTAAAAGTCAGAGTTCAAGAACACAAGCAATATTAGAAACTTTAAGGACACACAGACATCCAGTATTTTATTGAACTAAAACATAATCCAATGCGATCCAAACGATGGTGCGTTCTTGATATAGCGGCCCGAGAGACAGGGTGATAATAGATATACAGTTGTAAGTCTCAACATTAGCCTCACGTGTTTTTTATCCTTGTTTCTACAAATATAGTACCGATAGTTTGGGTTAATTGCGGTAGGCTTGTATTATGCAGTACCAAGATATCCATAAACTTATGGATATATTATATTGCTTTTTAACAGGTATGGATGTTGTATTATACACCCGGACACACTACACTTGTATTTTTGTAACTTTTCAAATATTTTTATCAACATAAGACTCTGGATACATATCTGTACAATGTGATATTAATCCTAATTATGGACACCTGCAACTTTTAAGTCTGAATAATTAACATTGTGAATGATTGGACACTTGCTCAATAAGGGGAGGAGGGCGTGTGTTTAAAAGGCTACTTTGTATCTGTTGTGGTTACACTTGAGAAAGGGCAGCATAGCCCGAAACATGTAGTTTAACAGTCCTTAAATAAAACACTTTTCACAGCTGTAAATCTGCACTGAAGTGCTCTCCTCTCTTCTACCAATAATTCTGACTTTGGATGTGTGGTACATCCTTGTCAGAATGTGTACTTTCCAAAGATATATGGTTTTCAAGGGTCACCATAATTTTGTATTTTATCCCACATAAAACTGGAAGTGTTTATAAATTAGTGTAAATGTAAGCCATCAAATAAGTATGCACAAGGTAGATTCTGGGGTCTTAACATGCCATGTACTTTGATAAACCTATGTATAGTGGGCATTAAATGATTCAGCGGACCACAGACTTTCATATTTGGGGTGATTTGTCATGATACCTAAAAGTATTTGGAAATTTTGAGCCGATTTTTGGAAATGTCACCAAAATCGGCAAATTTAGGAAAGGTTTGCGGCTTGGTGCTTTGGAGTAGAAAAACATGCATATTCATTTCATTAAACACTTAGAAACCTATATCTTTTTACATTTCATATTTTGAAAGCTCAGATTGTCCTGAAAAAAATATATTGTTTTCCTGGGTAAACTAAAAGACCGCCCACAGGAAAGGCCCTTAAAAGTGAAAGAGTACAAAATGTCTAAAGCCGATTTGTTCGCATTAAGAACAAATCAGCTGGCAGAGAAAGGGTTAATGCAATTCGATTCCACTCAGCAGGGACAAAGATAACAAATGTATCAACTAAATGTATCAAGTTAAAACAGTTAAACAGTTGGCAACCCCCTCACCCAGAGCTGCTTTAGAAGGAGAAAAATGAAACTTTACACTTCCTTCAATAAAGATAGTCACAAATAGAAACTAATTTGAAAAGATCTTTATTTCCGGTGAATAATCTGAAAACAACTGAAAAAAGGGTTTGTACAGAAATTATGCAGGTTAATTGAAACTTCTTGAGAATTGGAAAAAAAAAAAAAAAAAAAAAAAAGATTACCTGTTCATATTTGAGAGTTTCTGGTCACAAGACTGCTCTGCTGTTCGCTTGTTTCCAGACAGGTCCCTACCACCACTGCCAGTATAAGTAAACTCATTCCCATTATCCTATGACCCAAAAAACAAATAAACTTGAATGAGGTTTATTAAAAAGAAAAGCAGGGTGGAAGAACTAATACAATACAAATGGTCTTTGAATACTAGAGCTTACAACCGAATTAATTTAAGTTAATTTTGAAGTGAACATAGGGATTGAATACAGTACATGGCTTTTTGAAGGATAGCTCATGTCAGACCTTGGAGTCCTTGTAGATTATTGTTTGGGATTCGGCCAAATCCTTCTTCCCGGCTGAACCGAATCTTAATATATGCATGCAAATTAGGGGTGGGGAGGGAAATAACATGACAAAACAATGAAGTAAAAATTGCTTTCCCTTTCCCAACCCTAATTTGCATAAGCAAATTAGGATTTTTGATTCGGTATTCGTCGAATCCTTCACAAAGGATTCAGGGGTTCGGTTTTTCTTGTAGTCCTGTACAGGTGGCACAGGTAACCGTGTTAATGTCACTGAGACGGAAGAACAAAAGCTTTAGGGCCGCCGCTCCTCTTCCAGACAGTTGCCCATCCTCTCAATGTTACCAGAGCGGAAAAGTACTAAGGCATAAATATGAAGAGGATGGTATCTATCGGTGAGTATACAAATCCTTTCAATTGTCACTAGGGAGCAGAGGTGCCCCTTAGGGTTTGTCCCAAAGCTAGAGTGGGAGAAGTACAGAGAGGGGGTCCAAGGCCGGCATCAGAAATCACGGGGCCCCTTGGTCACTGCCCATCCCAGAACCTGCCTCCAAGCCACACCCCCCAAAAAAATTAATTTGTGGTCAGTTCCCCCCTGCAAGTTAAAAAAAAACAACTCATTGGTTGTCAGAGCCCCCTATAAGTTAGAAAATACAGTCATGACAGGGCCCCCATAAGGTTTGGTGGTCAGGGCCCCATAGAATAAAATAAATCATTTGTGGCCAGGGGTTTAAACTGATTGTGCTTCAAGATCTGTGGAGAGACAGATTAGGGGTTTCTTCCTGGCTTGTAGAAGATATGGACTACAAAATCAAAGAAACCTTAATTTGTTCATATGGTGGTCTCAAGAGCCAGGCTGTCAGGGATAGTTTCTGGAGGTTGTGATGTGGGTAAGCAGGACTGGGTTTAGAGGAAGCCACCAGGGGTCTGTCACAGACATTGACTGCAGATCTGAGAACCAAGCCAGTCTGGGCTAATCACAACGGCTATCAATTTGTGCAACTTCACTTTTCGCACAACTTTGTGAAGCATTGAGAGGGGTTGGAAGATGAAGATCAAATGGAAATCTCAAGGTGTAGTCATGTTTTCAGTCCAGTATGATTGGAACAATGCTATCAGGTTTATCTATGGCCATAACTTTATATTAATGGATCCGCACGCACACAAGTTTTTCTGCAGTGGGGAAAGCACCACTTTTGATATGATATTGGTGGAGCCACTTCTTTTGATATGATATTGGTGGAGTAAACAAATAAAAGAAGGGGTGCTTTCCCCACTGCTGAAAAACTTGTGTGCGGATCCATGAATATAAAGTTGCTGTTGCTAGGGGTCCTTGCCAGCCCGACTGATGACCAGCACCACTACTGCAGAGTGAGTAAATTCCGGGTGTGCGGTGTATCTATTACATTATCTATGGCCATCCCCACTGGCGAGTAATTTTCAAAAATGTCTCCCGGTTTCTTTGCCATTCTTTAGGGTCCAGTGATGATGAAAAGGTCACCTCCCAGTACTCTTGATCAGCTATGTAGATAGCAGGAAACTGGGGGACAGATCATTTCGCCCATGGTAGGATAATGGATGCTTGCTACCAGCCTTTATGTACCCCCTTGATAAATAACTGCTGTTGCATTATGGAATTTTATGGGGTAAAAACTAAGTAGATCCATCCAATGAAGTAAGGCATGCCTGATCGCCTAAAGTTCAAGCACATAGTTGGGAAATTTGGTCTCTGTTGGGGACCAATTGCCTTGGATGTTTGTCTTGGAAGACACCTCCCAAGTCTGAGTGACTTCTCTGTTGCAACGGTCCAGAACGGTGAGTAACCATGGGCATTCTGGCTACTAGCCCTTCCAAATGTTTTTCTGCCCAGGACATTATGGGGAACAACTCTCATCAGACTGGTACTCTTTGTACTGCCTTGCACCACACATCTGTGCATGACTGCTCCCCAGCCTTACTCAGGCATCTGTCGTAAGTACCACCCACTGAGGCTCTGACTGTCATACCTCAATAGATTCAGAGGGTCCATCCACCATTCTAAGTTGGTGACGTCTTGTGGTACCACCAGAAGATGATCTAGATCCACAGGATTTAATGCACTGATCTTGATCAGGAACTGCTGAAGAGATTGCAGTTGCCATCTTGCCCATTTTACCATCTGTATAGTAGCCATCAGCAGGCCAAGGAGTGACATGCATGCCCTTACCGGGACCTTTTGAGTCACGGATGCAGAGATTCTTTCCAGTATCTGCTCCACCTTCAACTGCAGAAGGCTAACCAAGTTCCTTGCGGTATCTATTTGTACTCCTAAGAATACCAGATTGTGTTGGGGCCAGGCAACTCTTCTGCCAATTTATTACCCAACCAAAGCTTGGCAGTATGTACAATGCTTTGTCCCTGTTTTTTTCTGCCTCTTCCACTGAGCTGGACACCAGTAGGATGTTGTTGAGATAATGATATGCTGGGACACCCATTTCTCTCAGGAAAGCTATATGTTACAAGAACTTTTGATAATGTCATTTGAGAAGTTGACAGGCACGTAAATTTAACATGCTAATTTCCTACAATGAAACGTAAAAACCTTCTGTGTGGTTTGTATATTGGTGCGTGGAAGTACATGTCCTTTAGGTCAAGGTTTAACCAAAAGACCCTGGAGGAAATGCAAGAACAATTGAGTCCAATGACTCCATCTTGAATTTCCTGCATCTGAAACTGATTGAGGGCCTTAAAAGCCAACTGGCACAAATTAGACTTTAAAGCAGCATCAGCAAACCAAAGCCTAAACCACAAGGCCCTTCTTGCAGCCACTGACAATGCCATTGACCTAGCCACAAGCTTTACCAAGGAAGCGTCTGCCAAAAAAATATGCCAGTTTCAACTCAAGAGCATTTCATGCAAATTCAGTCTCTTCACAGTCATCCAGATCAACAAGCCAGACCTTCATGGCCCTAGACGTAGAAGTCATGGCAACTGCTGGCCTACTTGCTGCTCCTGCTGAAACAAATGACTTTTGGTTAAACTCGAGTCTTCTCCATAGGTTTCCTGAATGCGGCTGCGTCATCCACGGAAAGTGTAGTCTTACCGACCAGCCGCACAGTAAGTAAATCCCATTCCTTGGAGAAGGAACCTTCCACTTGATATTTCCTGGAAACATTTCCCTGTACAACCACTTTTCGCCATGTTCTTGCATTCAGAATGGATTAGCTCAGATAGATTCATGCACTGGGAAAGTTTATAGCCTTTTTGCTGAGAAGGAAAGAATTTATTCACTGAAGACCCCTTAGGGGTCTCCTCCATTAATGCAAAAGCCTTCCTTACAGCCTTAATCATTCTCCACAGCTGCAGTCAAAAGACGACTCTCAGGAACAAACTTCACCTTCTTCCAAAACACTTTCTCCAGGGTCAAAGTTCCTCCTCTGAAACATCCGACAATGACTCAAAGGGACTCCCTGGTTCTCTTCGCTCTGCTGACAAGCAAAGAGGAAGGAGTTGATACTAAGGCTTCCTGAACACCTTGTACCTTGTAACGGCCTGATTAATAAGTGAGACAAGAGCATCCTGCTGAGGAATTCCTGAAGTCTGAGACTGTTCAATAGGTGGCTGAACTTCTGCGATCTTTTAGGCAAAGCAGCATCCTTTTTGAGTTCACTAGTGGCAGGGAGGCTAAAACACAACACACATACATTAGCCCACTGCCAAGCTATTTTTTTTTTTACACTGAATTACAGGCTTACCCAGGACCTTTAGGTTGTGAGCCTTTTCCAGAGCTAGAATGTTGTTACCCTTTAACAACAAACATTCCAATAAGCTCCTGCACCAACCCCAGCCAGGCAAAAAAATAATGCAACAAAGCTTACAGGCAGTGTCTTCAGACCATCCTTGTCAAGATCTGGTGTCAAACAGTCAGCAACTACTCCAGATTTCAAAATATAGGAGCCCAGGGATGATGTCAACGCCCACAACCATAGACCACGATCCATCCGGTCTGGGAGGGCACTTCCATTTTCTTGCGTGTCCCTTGTGCCCAGCACAAGGGACCCACAACAGCTCAGTGACACTTCCACATGGGCCCTTCTCCACGGTGATCATCTCAGGGAGCACAAGGGAGTCATCAGATGAAAGAACCACCACCCAGGCACAATCCTGGTAAGCCAACTACAAACATCCTTAGGGGGGGGGGGGGGAAAGAAAAAAAAAAAAAAGACTGTTGGGGGAGTGATGGGGAGGATGCTTTATAGTAAAAGTTTGTATTTCCTGTAAAATGACCTTAAAGGGACAGGATTACCCATGTTGGAGATTTGCTGCCATGGTGACTTGGGGAAAATAGGATGTAAAAGCACTTGTCTCTGGGTGGTGCAAAAGGCACTTGTCTCTGGGTGGTGCAAAAGGCACTTGTCTCAGAATGGTGCATGAACAAAGATAGAGTTGACAGTCTCAGAATGGTGCATGAACAAAGATAGAGTTGACAGTTCGTTTTTTAACAAAGGGATGGTATTGAAATTTGAAGTGGTTTGTGGAAAATGCGAAGCTGAAACATTTGTTTTGGATGTATAGGAATGTGACTCCATTTTGAATATGGAGACTTTTTCCGTAGCTGTTCTTATTGTAACCAATACCAACCAAGAATTAGAGGGACGGGACTGCTGACCTTCTTGCACATTTCCTGGACAGCAATAGGTACTTCAGTTTTGATCTGTTGGTTGGGATTCTGGCTCTTATGAATCTGGTAGGGGAGGGTTATTAAACTGTGGACTCGTTTGTCTGAGGTAGGAGAAAGCCAGGCATTTTTGTAATGGCAAAGATATCTTCCCAGCATCTCCTGTGATAGAAAAGGGGAGGAGTCTTCAGAATTCTTGCTGGTCTGTGATGGTCTCTGGGAGTTCAATGTTTTCCTGGAACCACAAAAACCCTAGTATTCTGCAAGAGGGTCAAAAGGAGTGCTATGTATTTGAAGGGGCTTTATAATTTTGGGGCAGAAGTTACTTTTAACCCCCTAATCTTAGAATGTATTTAAATTGACTCAAATTTAATTCCAAATAGGGTGGTGCTTGCACAGAGGAGAGCAACTAGACCGTGACAACCCAGCTTATAAAAAAAAAAAAAGACAGCTAAAGCTGAAGACGTGGCCAGGAGGTGAATATTCAAGGTAAAAAGAAATAAGAGGACTGCATTAGGCATCTTTGCTGGATGATCAAAGTCGCCATCCAAAGCAGTAGTCGTGGCTTCCTGTGTCCAAACAGCAAGTGTTCAGGAACCATATGCAGCAGCAATGACAAGTTTAAAGAGCTGTTGATCATGTAAATGTTCAAAGTAGGCTAATGTTGGGAGGAGAGCAGTCCTATGTTTTTTTTTTCCCCGTCCTCCTGCCTCCTAAAGTGAAACAAACATTAACAGTAAAGTACCTGTGCAGCCTAGGGACAATTGAGAAACAAAGTTGGAATACAATTTTGCACTTTAGAATGTATTCATCTGCAGCAAATATTGCAGATTTTGAAAGCTGGTTTGCTTGAATTTGAACAGAAGCAGATATTGACCAATTTAAATTGGTCTTATTGCCAAACGCTACAGCACATTTAAAAAAGAAAAGCATTCAACTCACCACATCATCTTCATAGCCTCCAGCCAGCACTAAAGAATATGAGCCATCATTGCTTCTTCCATGTATGCCAGCCACATGCGGCCTGTGGACTCCAGATTCGCTTACCTGTGCAGTTGAAGATTAACATCAGATTTTACAAACTCACTTGTACAGTTGGAGTAAAGTTACATTTTACAAACACACTGACCTTACACAAAATTAGATTTTAACAGCAGAAGGCTTACCACCAAAAGGTAGGGTACACATCAGCTGACACCCTTAGAGAGCAAATTATAAAAATGCATTAAGGGATTCTATCTTGGGGAATCTTAGGTAACCTTTAATTTAACAAGCAAATACCTTCTACGTGTCAGCAAGCTAAGGTACAAGTCAAATAAACAAATACATTTCCTGAAGTTCGTGGACTGTGCTTAATGCAGAGGTCTAGGTCAGATTTTGATAAGACAGGTAAGGTCTAATACATTTAAGGGGTCCTTTCATAGTAGAGGTTTTAGAGCTCTGTTAACCAGCTCCTGCCTAAACAAAAGCTAACAAAAGAACTGGCTCTGGAAAACACTGCGCGCAGTAGAACAGGATTTCCATCAAAGCCAGTTATTTTATTTAAGCGAGCGCCAACATCATCTAGGCCAATGATCCCCAACTAGTGGCTCATGAGCAACAGGTTGCTCACCAAACCCCTAGAATGCTGCTATAGTATATGGCCCAGAATTGGCCACCTCTGCCTACAGAGCCATTACAGAAACAGTATTTGGTTTGCTATGGGGCTCCAAAATGAAAAGGTAATGGAACACTGAGGTGAGATAGCATCTACCCTTACAAGCACACTCCTTGGTTTCACCTGGATGTTACAAAATGTAGAGGATTTGAGTCTGCAACCAAGGACAAGCCACAAGTTCAGAGCCAAAGACACTACAGAGTCTATTCCATGGCTCTCTGTTGCCACTACAAGACTCTGGGGAAAATCTATTTTCCTGCATGCTTACCAACAAGCATAAGGACCTTGAAGGCATGTCAAGGCAGATTTTCTAGAAATTTCATGAATACTTGTAACCCATGCAGGCACAGGCATTGCTCACTGTGCACCATCAATGAGGAAAATGAGGCACCTCTTTTGGGACTGCCCCATTGAACAGGCACTGATGGATTCCCTGAAACAAACTGTGCTCAAAACTCAAACCAGTGTAGTTTTGTTTGCTAGGGCCAAACATTTTTAAATAATGTAAAGAATTTAATATTTCTGGAATCTCAACATGTTTTGTAGCTTAACCCTTTGCCTGCAAAGCACATATGCTGATTGGCCCTGCGATGACTGCAAAGTCGCAGCAATGTCACTAGGACGTGCCTGCTGCGGGGGAATTTAAATCCAGCCCCCCCAGCGCCACGCCCCCTCTTCTGTGCTGCACGTGAACAACGTTGGAGCCTCCCTGCTGCAACTCTCCTGCTGTCTGTGCCTGTGAGAACTGCTGTGCCTGCCACCAGGTAACACTTTTGCACCTATTACACACCTTTATTTATTTACACTTTTTTGCTCACACCTATACTCATACTGTACATACACTTTGCAAGTGTGCTCCTACACACAATTTTACTTTGCCTTTACGTTTGTTTTTTCCATTATTTCATTGTTCTTGCCCTAAAACCTGCTTATTTGCCCTGTTTGATAATTTTCCATCATCATTTTGTCCAATTCATTTTATTGGCATTATTCTATTTTCAGTGATTTTAATCATATTCTATTCTGCATTACTGTTAATTATATTTTATTGCTTGTGTTAGGCAGTTTTATAATTAGGCTTTGTTTTGTGTTGCAGATTACAGATTCTTTCTAGATTTTGTGGTTTTATTAGATTTCCATTGTTTTATTGTATTATTAGTGTTGCTTTTTGGTACTTGCATTTTCAGTTTTGTATTTCTGATCAGTTTTGTTTTTTTCTTGATTTCTAGCATTTTACTGCATTTTCTGCTTTGCGGTTGAATACAGGTTCTGCTTTGTACTTGCTTGTACTTTGCATTTTCAGTTTTGTGTTTATTTGATTACAGGTTATTTACAGTATGATCAGCTAACTGCATTTTAATTTTCCATTGTTGCAGTTCATTTTACTCTTTTCGGTAATTGTTCAGTAGTTGATCAATACTTGATCCCTAACTGCTCCTTACTGTCACTAGTAATCAGCTATTTTGACCAATATTCATTAGTAGTTGGTGACTGAATTATTGTATTTGGTATTGATTGCGAGTTCTTTACATAGTGCTCTATGTTTTTTTGTTCCTGTGAGTTTGAGCGTTCAGGGGGTTAGCCTATGTTTCAGAAAGTTCCAGGGAGTTTGAACGTTCAGGGGCTTGGTTGTTTTGAGAGTTCCAGGAAGTTTGAGAGTTCAGGGGGCTGGGTTCAGTTTTTTTCTTGGCCTGATTTATTTCTTCAGTTTTTTTTTTTCTCAAGTCTGTGCCTTGCCTGTGTTGCAGTAGTTACAAGTTTTGCATAGAGTGATTCAGCGGTTAACATTTTCTGGCAGTGAAAACTTTACATTTTCTGTTTATCACTGTCCTGGATTGTTCTTTGAATTAGGGGACATATATTGTTGGCAACATGGTAAAAAGGTTTTATACTGTTGAAGAGGCTGCTGCCCTATGCATGGCCTCTAGCTCAGAGGAGTTTAGTGACTCAAATTCGGAGTATGTGCCCCCTAATTCAGAAAGTGACTCTACTGATGAGTCACCTGGTAGTAGTAGCATGGTTACTGTCCTTGAGGAGCTCATGGAGCTTGAGAATGTGCATGATCTGGTTGAGCAGGAGTTTGAGCATCAGGAAGAGGGTGATGGGGGTCATGCTGCAACTGGAGGAGAGCCTGCGTGGGGCCAGTCCTACTGGGATACAACTAACGTGCTATCCATTCCTGGATTTTCTGCCACGATAAGCAGGATCCAGTATTGCTCCGGTTTCTGCATTACGACAATTCTACAGCTGTACCCACTAATGATCTGTGGAGAAATGTATTGCCTAAGAAATGATGAGCTCCTTGCCATCAAATATTTTGATAAAAAAAAATATATGTTTTCATGCTGACAACAATCCACGACGAGTCAGTGGCATACAGAGCTGGAAGGCCCCCAAAATCTAAGCCTCTCTGTTGCAAGGAGTACAGTAAGTACATGGGTGATGACAGAACAGACCAACCAACATTATTACGATGCCACCCGAAAAACAAAGACCTGGTACAAGAAAGTTGTCATATACTCTAAATGGCCCTTCCAAATTCCTATGTTGTCTAGAAGGCAGCAGTACCAGGCCCCAAATGGTCATAATAAAGTACCAGTTTCAGACAATCCCTGCCCGGTTTGGTGGTGTAAAGGAGGCAGTGCCTGAGATGCCTGCCAGTGACAATGTGGCCCGATTGGTGGGGTATAGAGCCCTATAAGCCTGCAAGGTGTGCCGCAAAAAGGGTATTAGACGAGATACACAGTACTATTGACCAAAGTGCGCTCGCAAACCCCGAGTTATGATTCAAACCCTGTTGAAATATACCACACAGCTGCACTACTGAAAATGTTGTAGATGGTTGTGTAGATTTTTGTGTACCGATTGACTTTATTGTAAGAATTGGCATCCCGCTTTGGGCAAAATTTATATTCAGAGCAATCCTAGCATTTTATGTTGTGGTTAATTTAGTATTTTTACCTAACATGTAATAGCTAGCACTAGGGGGTGTAGCCAGATGAGGAGTCAGATGAAGGACAAGGGCGCCTAAAAATGTGTGGTGCGTGATGACAGATTTCATCTTGCCTGCTGATTTAGTCTCCGATGCCACAAACTTTTTTTTTTTATTACCGACACCTCATAAGCTCCCCTGTGAGTGCAGTTCCCAAGTATTGGTATTTCTGAGCAACATTTCAGATTTTACTAGTATTAGGTCTCCCTGTAATTCTGGTATTGGGCTTTGGATTTTTGTAAAGTGATCTTTGCATGTTCAGGGTTTTTGTTTGCAGTTGGGCAAAGAAAGTTATGGTTTGTATGGTTCGCATTTCAAAAGTTTAGGCTGTGTCTATTTTGTCTTTATTATGGATAGTAGTTAGTACTGTAGCGAATGCATAGCCGAGATGGTTGGAGAGAAACATGGCACTTGACAACTGAAAACCCAATAGCTCCGCTTTCAGTGCAGATTCTTTATTTCTGGGTAATATTTATTTTTTTCTTGTGTAGGCGTTCAGCTTTTTTGCAGAATTGTGGTTGGCATGCCGCATTGGCATTATGGGGTGGTATAGCCTATTGAGGTGCTAGGTGACTAACTGGGAGAGTGATTAGACTTTAGACATAAGTTGTTTAGCTAATGACAAGTTTATTGTTGGCATTTCAAATGCTCCCTTTTAGTGCAGTTACCGAAGGCATCTGTAATCCCGATGTATATGATGGCAAGTGTTTTTCTTCATAATTGTGCAGATTTTATATTTGGTGTTCTAAAAGTTATAAAAAAAAATAAAAATAAAAAAAAGCAGCTTTGACCAAGGATTCCGAAAAGTACAGATGAAACAAAAGGGTCCAAAGATGCTTCACTAAACTGTGTCCACAATTCTCCATGCAGGAAAGCAAGGGTGGTGCTGCTGAATAGCTGCAAGTGTGCACTTTCAATGAACATACAGTTTATTGGGATATTTTACAGGTAAGGGGGTTGTTGAGACTGAAAATATAAGTTGTGCACTTAGAAAGTAGCACCAAATTTAGCTATTGCACCTGTAGGGTGTTTGGTTGCGGTGTCTTTAGCTGCACCCATAAATGTGGGGTATTGTTTTGTTCAGGACAAGTTGTACCTTGATAAGTAGCAGGTCTTTTTAGTTGGCATGGCAATTTTGGGGAGAAATCTAACTTTGGAACTTTTTTTTTAATTTCAGGTCAAACTGCAAATTTCGATCGAGAGCTGCACCCACAGATCTGCATGTAGGAAAGCAAGTATGGCGCCACTGAACAGCTGCAGGTGTGCACTTTAAAGGAATATATATTTTGTGGGGTGTATTTTACAGGTAAGGCGCTGTTTAGACTGAAGAACTGAAAGATGTGCAACCCCAAACTTTCCAGCTGAATTTGCCAGTGTATTGACCCTGTTTTGGGGTGTTTGGAGGCTGCATCTTTAGGTGCACCCAACACAACTGATGGTTTCCCCCCAAAAATATTGTTGCGTTTTAGGGTGATCTGTATGAGAGCAGCTACATTTAGAGCACAAAGTACACCACAGCTAAAAACCTAGAGGTATGCAGTTTCTAAAAATATCTTAACTTATGGGGGTATTTCACTTCTATTGTTCGATATGCCACATTTACCTATAGATGGAATGCCCTTATCTGTTGTGTTCCAATGTAAAATTGTACAAAATGCTGTTTAAATATTGGGGTGTGTTGTGGACAGGAAAAGTGGGATACCAATACATATCTGGTATAGTTGAATTCAGCAGAATCGGGGCTTTAACAAACTAACATTTGTCAGTAAATGTAATTCTTTAAAAAAAGAATTTATTTCACTTTTTTCACATATTTCACTCAATTTGTGTTATATCTCCAGAAAAAGTACAACATTTTGTTTGTGTTCAAGCCCAATTAATTACTGAAAAAATGTATGTGTCCTACTTCATGTAGGTTTTCTTGTCAAAAATCCTAAGTAAACGTAATGAGTGCAATGTCTAAAAACTGCTTGGCAGTAGATGTTTGCACTTAGGGCAAATCGGCTGGCAGTGAAAGTTTAAAAAAAAAAAAATCAACTGCATGTGCAGTTTAAACAAAGGTCAGGACCAGATGGTATTCATGCCAGGATATTAAACAAGCTTAGCTCTGATTAGCAAACCTATTTCTTAATTTTTCAGGATTCTTTGAGGCCTGGCAAGAGACCAGTGAACTGCTAATATGGTGCTGCTATGCAATTTCTCAAATCTATGAGAATTTCGTTCTCAGCTTAAACTATAGGCCTGTTTGTCATCGGTGGTAGGAAAGATTTTGGAAGGGGTAATAAAGGATACTTTTACAAGTTACAAAATGTGGTGGCAAATGGAAATATTTCTAATTGAACAAGTGTTAATGGTGTACCACAGGGTTTTGTCCTTGGCTCAATCGGGAGGTGGGCATTGAATGCACAGTTTCTAACTTTGCTGATACATTATTGGATCTGTTATCCAGAAAGCTCCAAATCACAGGAAGGCCATCTCCCATATAGAGTACATTACAATAAAAAAACCAAGATTTTTTTTATTTAATGGTTTCCTTTTTTTCTGTAATAAACATATATACACATACATATAAAAAAGTAATTTGTATATACTATGGCATTTAAAAAAAAATACAAATACAAATTGGAGTGCAAAACACAAACATTGTTTACTACAGACACAAGGGAACAAAAATAAGTAAAATTCTTACTTGGACTCTAAATTTCCACAGTGTTCCAACAGGTACTCCAGGGATCGGACCATAATGATTAGATGGAACAATTGTGCATTCTCGCGAGCGTCCTACACATGCCATTCCCTGCAAAGTAAAATACAGTGAAACCTCAGTTTTACATACCCTGATTTTAAGTTTTTTCTCATTTTACACCTTGTACTGTGTATATAAAGAATTATAGATTTCCATGGTTTTTAAATTTTTCTGACCCCCTGAAAAAAACACAAAATGGGGATTCTATTCTCCATTTTACCTCCTAGTTAAACATCTGATCAATAAATAGGGCTTGTGCTGCACATACTTAAAGGCACATTTATTAAAGGATGAATTTCGAATTCATGCGAGTTTTTAAAAATTCAACTAAACTCCCATAAATTCGAAATTTTAACAGAATAAAAAAAAAAAAAAAAATCTAATTTTATAAAAACTGATGCATGGAATGAACCTGAAAACTCGAATTGAATTTGATTCAAAGTTCAAAAACGAGTTCATTCTCGTAATGTCAGGATACAAACAACTCAAAATTAATCCCTGGACCTCTCCCATGGATTTAACAGGAATTCGGCAGTGAATAGTCTAATTAGAGTTCTTAAAGGGCCAGAGTATAATACATTTTGAAAATCGAAATTCAATTTTTTTTTAAAAAAACCTTGCAATCGAATTTGAATAACTCCCTAGTCGAACTTGACTTCTAAAAAAAATTCAAAAGTTTGAATTCTCAACCCTTGATAAATCTGCTCCTTAGAGTTTTTTAAAATAAAGAATCTAGCAGAGTTATGTAAGCTCAGAGTTCTAAAACAGGAAAGCAAAATAGTATCCCCCTTGTTTAGGATAAGCGCAATAAATAGGGCGTGTGCTGAACATATTCCGATATTAAGACAAATCTCATTTTGGAGAACAAAAACAGTTACTGTAGAGGAAAATCTTGCAGGCCCTGCTTGGTCCCCCTTAATGGAGTGAACAGTTTCTAAGTGCCCATGAGGCCCTTCTAGAAACTGTTCAAGGTTATGTGTAGCATCTGCTGAGAAGGTTCTTATCACTATTCTGTTATGTTTTGGTTTCCAGTAACAAGGTGCAATAGCTTTGAAGCTCACACATAGTGGTACTCCCTTCATTTTCACATAACTAGCTAATCACACTGACTTGTACTCCTCATCACTCCCTATACTCCCTTCCTTACTCCTTTCACATACCATTCCCATGAAGTTCCCCACTAGAGGGTATATAATGTGTGGTCAATCTTTTGTTTCTTAGTTCTGACCAACTTGTGTATCAGAACCCACGGAGCTCGTGTATGTTTATTATATAAATAATAAACTTGGATTAACCCTTTTACCTCGGTGATCTCCGGTTTTTGGATTATTCCCTAACATTACCTACTTACTATAATTTCTTTCCTAGTCACTGACCATGGCAGCATTCACCAATGGGTTAATATACCTCTGGCTCAATGACATTGTAGACCGAGTGGGATGGGGCTAAAGCTTAAGCAAATCCAGAAAGAAGTACCTGGTGTGTAGGCACGGATTACAGAGAAGGAACAGAAAATGCGGAACCAATATGCAGAGCGCGAGGTGTCAGAGGGACTTAAAGTTGACGGACTCCCTTGCTGCATTCCGGGCCATCTTGAGATCCGCAAGCGCGAGAAGTTTCGCCATGATGGAGGATTACAGCTCCAGTAAGATTTATAAATGGCGCACTACACAAGAGCAGAGACAGCCTATGGGGCGTGAATATGGCCGCAGTCGCAGGATGAGAGTGGAGAACGGCCGGCAGAGGAGCCTGTGAGATAAAGAAGGCAAGCGTCAAACCGTACCGACAACTGCTTTTTTTTATCCAGCTCCCTGAATACAAGCGACGTAAGCGGAGAGGAGGCAGGAGGGCAAAAAAAATCAAAGAAACAGACCGCAACGGTGGTGAACATCACAGGAGTGGAATTGGACCCAGATGAACTAAAGGTATTAAGTAAAGGCTTTTCATATGCATTAGAGTCTGGTCCAGAAGTGATTGATGGAGATCTGGCAGGATATCTAATACAGGATAAACCAGTGACTCCTATGTTCTATGTCCTGCCTAAAATTCACAAGAATTTGAACCGGCCACCAGACAGGCCAATAGTGGCTGGTATAGATTCAATATTTACCCCCTTAGAGAGATTTGTGGATGCAGTCATCAGACCATGTGACCATACAGACCTCATATGTACAGGACACTAGTGGCATTAATTGATTTGCCTAGTGATGAGATCTGGTTGGTCACATTGGATGTGGAGAGCCTCTACACCTCCATCCCACATGATGGGGGTGTGGAGGCAGTCCGTATGTATTTGGAACAAGAGGAGACCCTTGATGGGGCCCAAAAAAATTTTGTACTCAATTGTCTTGGTCATCCTACGATGGAATTACTTCATGATTATGGATGAATTTTTTCTGCAGATTAGGGGTACAGCCATGGGGTCGAACGTGGCGCCCTCCTATGCAAATATCTATATGGGAAAATATGAAGAAAAATTTCTTTACAAACTGGTGGTTTAAAAAATATTGTCTAAAGTGGCTACGCTACATTGATAATGTCTTTATGCTATGGAGGGGGCCATGTTCATCTCTTGATCAATTCTTTTGGGAGATTAATTCAGTATGTCACATCAAGTTCACAATCCATGCTGATCCAAAGGAGATAGCTTTCCTGGATACAAGAGTATATGTGGCTGATAAGCTGCAAACTGATCTATTTACGAAGGAGACTATAGAAATACTCCTCCACTTTTCCTCCTTTCATCCCCTCCAGACAAAAAAATTCATTACCCAAATCTCAATCAGCTCAGGTAAAAAGGATAGTGTCAGATGAAGGACTTGCACAAGTGAGAATGGAGGAAATGACAATTAGTAGAAAATATCCTAGGAAGGCGATAGAAAGTCAGAGAGGAAAGATGGAACAAGTGGATAGAAAGAGCTTATTAACTAAATCAGTAAAACAAGAGACTCCCAGGATTCCTTTTGTGTCAACCTTTAATACATTCAGTGACCAGATTAGAAAAATACTAAAACATTGGAGCATTTTACAAACAAATCTAGGCGAAATACCCAGTTTCCAAAATCCACCAGTCATGTCCTTTAAAAAAAGCACGGACCATTGGGTCTATGCTAGTAAAAGCGGATGTTGGTTCAGAAATAAAATGTAAACAATCAGTGTTACGCCCAGTGAAAAAGGGAACCTTCCCGTGCTGCATGTGCAACTGTTGCAATGTCCAAAAAGGTGGCGATTTACCAAGAAATGGGGTCCCTATTCCTATCTCTGGCCAATTTATGTGTACGACTACGTTTGTAGTATATGTAATTAAATGCCCATGTGGCCTGGTATATGTCGGACAGACATCACGTATGGTCAGAGATAGGATTAGGGAACATAAATCAGCCATTAAGACTAAAAGAATGGAACAACCAGTGGCACAGCATTTTGCAGAAATGGGACATGCTGTACACCAGCTAAAATTTCATATAGTAGAGGCAGTTCAAAGGATGAGAAGGGGTGGTGACCTTTCAAAAAAATTACTTTAGAGAGAAGCCTGGTGGATTCGGGAACTGGATAGCCTGTCACCAAATGGATTGAACATGGAATATGACTTGGTTCCTGTTTTTAGGTAACTTATTGATTTTAACATGGTTTTATTCTCTTTTTTTTCCACAGTATTTGTGTCGATACAATTGGCCACATAGAAAATGGAACATTGTAACAAGATAAGTGGAGCTTTGTATCGTTTGTTAAACATTGTTTCTTTATCTCTTTATGTACCAATGTTAAAGCAACACTAGATGGTGCTATGCTGCAGTAAGATAAAAGGAGGAAATATACATATGTTAATTAGCTTGATAAAGAGCCAGGTGGGTTCGAAACGTTGCTCTGCTGTTGCCCTGCATGTGAAAAATAAAGGCTTTCTTGTATTCGGAGTGCTACCCATTTGAATTCCTAACAAGTACTTATACGTGTGGAAGGACACATGGGAAAAGTGCACCTGTGAACAAAGCTGCAGATAAGTGAGTGCGACCTAAATTGAATACAACTAAAGCTTAAGAGCTGTCCACTTGGATGGGAATATTGTTGGTGATTGTTGCCATAGCAGGTGAC
This sequence comes from Xenopus laevis, assembly GCF_017654675.1. Classification (NCBI taxonomy): domain Eukaryota; kingdom Metazoa; phylum Chordata; class Amphibia; order Anura; family Pipidae; genus Xenopus; species Xenopus laevis. Next base: position 79,085,804 of record NC_054372.1, read on the forward strand.
CAGAAAACAAATTATGCTGAGCATGTAATCTTAATGTTTAAAAGGAACATAAATTTAAAAAAAAAAAATTGTTAGTTTAAAAATGTTATAGCTTGGGGGGATAAAACAGCTATACTGGAGAGTGGGGCGGGGCTACATTTTTAACATATTGGTTGGAGGTTGTGTCCATTGGCTCACAGGAGATATTTAAGCCATTGGTAAAGCATGGGTGAAAATAAAATAGGACGTATACAAGAAAAATAACTCAACTTCATTAAAAATTTTCTATCCAACACAACTGTCAGATGGGAACAATGCATGCTGCATCTTCATCCACTGAAATAAAATCAGATGCTGTCTGACCAAAACCAGAATGACGTGGAGGAAAAAGCAAAACTACCTTTCAAATGGATAGAATAGGCAAAACTCCGCTAATGCTCTATGAAGATCAATAAGATCTAAAGTTAAGAGCATGGTTACAATTCGAACAATGTACATTACAAGGCACTGGACTCCAGGGCAACTGGGTTCACAAATTTGAGCAACATACAAATTTAAGAACAGTATTACACAGGATTGAGAAATTTCTTCATTAAAATTCCAATGCGAAGCTAAGCTATTGGCAAGATGGCGCCACAAAGTCCCATTGTTGAAAAGGTTAGTTTGCCAAAAAACACATTGACTGGCCTAAAGAGAAATGGCGCAACTTGGTTTTTTTGGGCTGATGAAAGATTGTTCTTTTTGGGTCTGGGGCAGTAGACCATTTGTCAGATCACCCCCAAACACTGAATTCAAGCCACAGTAAACTGAAGACGATGTATTGTGGTGCATGCATCATGATATGGGGATCTTTCTCATACGATGATGTTGGGCCTAATTATTGTATACCATGGATCAGTTTCAACACCTCAAAATACTTGGAGGTCATGTTGCCATATGCCAAAGAGGAAAAGCTCAAACACACCAGTAAACCAGCAATGTATTGGCTCCAGACCAACAAGATTGACGTTATGGAGTGGCCAGTCCAATCCCAGGACCTTAAACAGAAAACCTATAGGGTGACAAAAAATGCTGTTTCTGTGGCAAAACCAAGAAATGCAAACAATTGTGGAAAGTAACAGGTGCCAGAAGTTGGTCAATTCAAGCAATTCTAAAACTACATAGTTCAGAGATTCAAAGGAAAAAATCTCAAACCATTTTTTCAGTTTATACAGTTAATCAGAGTTTATAAAGAATCCAGAAAGCAATTTTTAGTAACAGCCAATATTCTCTTTTCTTCACTTTCTGTAAAGGAACAACACAAATTTTATAATTTTTTCGTCATGTTTTGAGTTGGAATAAAACATTGTGTTCCCAACGCATTTGAGTGTATTCTGAACACTGTATATAGGGTGGTTTCCAACCGTATAAGAAGTTGGGTGATATAAACGCTGCAAATTGCAATATTTTTAGGCAAATTTCAGAAATCTCAAACACTGCTGCCTTTAGTGTAGCTTTGCAGTTAGCTTGGAGTACAAATACAATTATGCATTATGGATTCAGAATTCCCATCTAATTAACCTACACACATGTAATGTGTTTTTTGGCCAATTTATAAGTCTTATAGAAAACAATGCAGCACTCCTTGTTGCAGAAGAGAAAGGTGAATTTAACCCTTTCCCTGCCAGCTGTTTTGTCCTAGATGCGAACATTACTGCCAAGCAGTTTCTAGATATTTTGCACTCTTTCACTTTAAGGGCCTTTCCTGGGGCGGTCTTTTAGTTTACCCAGGAAAACAATATATTGTTTTTTTCAGGACAACCCGAACTTTCAAAATATGCAAGAATTTTGGTGTAATTCTACTTATGTAAAAAAATATAGGATTCTAAGTGTCTAATAAAATGAAAAAAAAAAAAATCATGTTTCACAAACAATCACATATCAGAAACATCACTTTATGTACGAGAACACAGCCGATTTGGAAAGGTCTATGTCTCCTGAACACGGTAATACCAAATAGTTTTATGGAGATTTCTTATGTATAGATCAAAATCTACAAGCGGAACACTACCACATTTCCAAAGCACCGCTCCCCAAACGGCATACTTCTGATTTCAAGGTAAAAACATTCCCCTAACAATAGGTTTACCCTAGAAAACTACCCATTATTAAAACAGTTTCTGGTGAATCAAAAATGGGTAAATATATCTTTGTACTCCACACTACCAAGTTGCAATTGTTTCCTAAAGTTATGTTTTATAGAAATTGGTGAATTTTTTGAAAAATGACCTCAAAGCTTCCACTCTACAGCATCATATCTCCCACACATTAGGTATCAATGTAAAACACCCCAAATATGAAAGCCTAGGGTCAACTGAACAGTTTGATGCCCAATATGTATAGGTGTACCTCATTTGAACCATCAGTTCTGTAATTCCAGATACTGCAAAATCAACACATTTACATAGTTGGGGGGGGGCAAAGTTAGAGAAAAGTACGTTCACCCCAGAAAACCATATATTTTCGGAAAGTACACATTCCCCCGAATCCAAGTTGGGTATGCATGTCTTTCTACTCCAAAGCACCAAGCCGCAAACCCTTCCTAAATTTGGCAATTTTGGTGCCATTTTCTAAAATCACCTCAAAACTTCCAGCCTGCAACATCGTATTTCCAACATACTATTATGTATCAATATAAATCACCCCAAATATGAAAGTCTGGGGTCCCTGAACAGTTTGATGCCCAATATGTATAGGTGTACCAAACCACGTGGCATATAGATTATGGGCGTATGAACTCTGGATTGGCAATTCTAGATGGGCTGATTTCTCTAACAGCCGGAAGACCAGTTTCTCTAGTAGTAGTGGGGAGGAGAGTAGTCAGGCCTAAGCAGATTGTGGTTGTAGGGGACTCTATTAGGAAAGTGGATAGGGTAATTTGTCGTCTAGATCGCTACAACCGAACAGTTTGCAGTCTACCTGGTGCCAGGGTTCAGCATGTGGTTGATCGGATAGACAAATTATAGGGTGGGGCTGGGCATGACCCAGCTGTCTTAGTGACAAAATATATGGAAGAAGACCTTAAAGATTGATTTCAGGGATCTAGGCTCTAAGATCAAGGAAAGGTCTTCCAATGTCATCTTTTCTGAAATTTTGCCCGTGCCACGTGCAAGTTTAGGAAAACAGCGGGAGTTTAGGGAGCTAAATGCGTGGGGCTCAAGTCTTGGTGTAGGAAGGAAGGGTTTGGGTTCCTAGAGCACTGGGCTGATTTTTCCTTGGGGTACAACCTATACAGTCGTGACAGTTTGCACCTCAATGGAAATGGGTCCACGGTGCTAGGGAAAAGAATGGCTAAGAGGTTGGAGGAGTGTTTAAACTAGGCAAGGGGGGGTGAGATAAAGAATTATGGGGAAGCTAGGGTAGACGGGGCAGTGGGGAGGAGTGAGGGGGCATACAGTTTACCAGCTAAGGAAGTCCCTCTGTTACAAGGAAAACAGAATCATACTAACTTAACATATAATTGTTATACAATTCTCCACTAAAAGTAAAAGTAGTAACCTCCTCTGTATGCTGGCAAATGCACGGAGTTTGTCAGGTAAAATGGGAGACCTAGAATTGCATGCTCTAAAAATTATGATATAATTGGTATCACTGAGACCTGGTGGGATGAAATAGGTGATTGGATTGTGAATTTAAAATGGTTACACCCTTTTTAAGAGGGATTAAAAAGGGTGGAGTGTGTTTGTATGTAAAGCCTGAATTAAAGCCATGCGCTAAAGAAATACCAATAGCCGACACTGGTGAGGGTGTAAAATCACTCTGTGTAGAGTTTGACTGGGCAAAAGTTAACAAAAAGAATTATCATTGGTGTATGATATAAACCACCTCGTACAAGTGTCTAGTATGAAGCCCAGCTACTCTTGCAGATACAAGCAGCTTCACAGCTGGGTCAAGTTGTTGCTATGGGTGACTTCAATTATCCAGACATTGACTGGGGTAATGGGGTTGCCAAGAGAGAAAAAGCTAGTAGGTTTGTAAATATGCTTAATGACAACTTTTTATTCCAGCTCGTTCAAGAACCTACTAGGAATAACTCTTTTGGACCTTGTAATAACTAACAATACTGAACTCCTCTCGAACATTTGTGTGGGTGAGCATTTAGGGAATAGTGATCATAACATGGTCTCCTTTGAGATTCTGTTGCAGAAGCAATTCTATAAGGGAGTAACAATTTCAGACGTGCAAACTTTGACAGTATAAGGGCATCTCTGCAACATATTAAGTGGGAAATGCTTTTCACAGGGTTAAACACAGAACAAAAATAGGAAGTCTTTAAAATGCTGCTTAATAAATATACTTGTCAGTATATTCGACTTGTAAGTAAGCAAAGCCAAACCTTTTTGGTTCAATAGAAGCATTGGTGTTGAGGTGGGTAAGAAAATACGCGCTTTTAAGGCTTTCAAGTTAGCTGGGACAGCCAAATCATTTATAAGGTATAAGGAGGCCAATAAATCATGCAAAGAAGCTATAAGGCAAGCTAAAATTGATATAGAAAAGGATATTGCAGCAAGCAGTAAAAAAAAGTCCAAAATTATTTTTTAAATATGTTAATAGTAAAAAAAAAAAAAAATGAAGCAGGAAGGGGTGGGACCCTTACTATCAGAGGGGGGGGTCAGCTGGTTGATGAAAACAAAATAAAAGCGCAGATTCTGAACTTGTATTTTTCATCTGTCTACACAAATGAGGAACCAGTAAGTGAAGGTTTTCTTAATAGTACCAATTCTAGTAATACAACTAATGATGCATGGTTCGCACATGAAGAAATTCAAAAGCGACTAGAACATGTTAAGTTAAACAAAGGTCTGGGGCCAGATGGTATTCATCCCAGGGTAATTAGCGCGCTCAGCTCTGATTGCCAAACCTCTATTTAATTTTTCAGGATTCATTGAGATCTGGCATAGTGCCGAGGCGAATTGCGAATGTGGTGCCTCTATTCAAAAAAGATCCCGTTCTCAGCCTCAAAACTATAGGCCAGTTAGTCTGACGTCAGTGGTAGGAAAGCTTTTCGAAGGGTTAATAAAGGATAAGATACTGACTTCATAGCAAATCATAATACTATGAGTTTGTGCCAGCATGGTTTTATGCGTAATAGATCTTGCCAGACTAACTTAATTTCTTTTTATGAGAAGGTAAGTAGAGACCTCGATTCTGGGATGGCAGTGGATGTGATTTACTTAGACTTTGCTAAAGCATTTGATACAGTGTCGCACAAAAGGTTACTGGTTAAATTAAGGAACGTTGGCCTGGAACATAGTATTTGTACCTGGATTGAGAACTGGTTAAAAGATAGTTTACAAAGAGTGGTGGTAAACTGAACATTTTCTAATTGGACCAGTGTTGTTAGTGGAGTACCGCAGGGCTCTGTACTAGGTCCCTTGCTTTTCAACTTGTTTATTAATGACCTGGAGGTGGGCATTTAAAGTACTGTTTCTATTTTTGCAGATACTAAATTGTGCAGAACTAAGTTCCATGCAGGATGCTGCCACTTTGCAGAGTGATTTGTCTAAATTGGAAAACTGGGCAGCAAACTGGAAAATGAGGTTCAATGTTGATAAATGCAAGGTTATGCACTTTGGCAAAAATATAAATGCAAGTTATACACTAAATGGCAGTAATTTGGGAGTTTCCTTAAAGGAGAAGGAAAGCTCCAAACAGTTTATTGCCAACAGATTAGACACAATAGTGCAAGCTAGAACTCTATATTTATTCTGTAGAATGCTTTACCATACCTGAGTAAACAGCTCTAGACACTGTCTCTGTTTAGGATAGAAGCTGCCATTTAAGCTTGGTGTGACAACACTTCCTGCCTGAGTCTCTCCCTACTCACTTACTGCTCTGAGCTCAGATTACAGCAGGGATGGGAGGAGGGAGGGGGAGAGGATCAAACTGAGCATGCACAAGCCCTGGAGGTTTATGCTGAAAACAGGAAGTCTGATACAGAAGCCCATGTGTACACAATAAAAGGAAAGAAATGCTGTGTTTCTTTTGACAGAGGACTCAGAGCAGCACTACTTTGAAGGTTTACTGGTTGGTGTATTTATATAGACCTTTCTGATAAAGCTTACTTACTTTTAACTTTTACTTCTTTAAATGAGAAGGATCTAGGGGTCTTTGTAGATAACACGTTTTCTAATTCTGGGCAAATGTCATTCTGTGGCTACTAAAGCAAATAAAGTTCTGTCTTGCATAAAAAAGGGCATTAACTCAAGGGACGAAAACAATTATTCCTCTTTATATGTGCCTAGTAAGGCCACATCTGGAGAATGCAGTGCAGTTTTGGACTCCAGTCCTTAAGAGGGATATAAATGAGCAGGAGAGAGTGCAGAGACACGCAGCTAATGGAAGACAAATTATGAGGGTAGACTGTCAAGGTTGGGGTTGTTTTCTCTGGAAAAAAGGCACTTGAAAGGAGACATGATTACACTTTACAAGTACATTAGAGGACATTATAGACAAATAGCAGGGGACCTTTTTACCCATAAAGTGGATCACCGTACCAGAGGCCACTAGAAGAAAAAAAAAAAAAAAAAAAAAAAAAAAAACTTTCATTTGAAGCAACGTAGGTGGTTCTTCAGAGTCTGGACAGTGAGGTTGTGGAATGCACTGCCGGGTGATGTGATGGCCGATTCAGTTAATGCCTTTAAGAATGGCTTGGATGATTTTTTGACAGACATAATATCAAAGGCTATTGTGATACTAAACTCCATAGTTAGTATAGATATATAGAATTTAATTAAAAGTAGGGAGGGGTGTGTATAGATGCTGGGTTTTCATTTGGAGGGGTTGAACTTGGACTTTCTTTTTTCAACCCAATTTAATTTATGTATAGGGGCCCAAAAATGAAGTCACCCCATATGATGTCATTTCAGGTACTGCAAAATCAACACATTTACATAGTTTTTGGGGGGGCCAAAGGTAGAAAAAAGTTCACCCCAGAAAACTATATATTTTCGGAAAGTACACATTCCCGCGAACCGAAATTGGGTATGCATATCCTTGTACTCCAAAGTACCAAGTCGCAAGCCTTTCCTAAATTTAGCGATAAAAGCAACGGTTTTTACATATCTGAAAATCGCCTAAAAATATTGCAATTGCCCGCATTTATCTCACCCAATTTCTTGCATACAATTGTAAAACCCCATAAATATTGATGCCAAGGGACTACTGAGCAGTTTGATGCCCGATATGCATAGATATACCAAGGCAGCTGGCATGTGCGGACCCCAAATAAAAATAGTGCATTTGAGTTTTCTCCGCTGCCGATTCGCCTTCTGTGAACAGACCATTGACCTCATATTATGTGCCTCAAGATCCTCCTAACAGCAAAGACCCCCGGGGCAAAACCATATATTTTTGGAAAGTACACATTCTGACGAATCCAACAAAAATAGACTTCTTTCTACACCATACTGCAAATCTTTTCTAAACATAAGGTTTTTACAACATTTCTGAAAATCGCCTAAAAATTTTGCAGTTTGCCGCATTTCTCACACAATGTTTTACGTACAAAGAAAAATCACCCTAAATATGGTCGTCAGAAGTCTAATGAATAGTTTGATGCCAAATATGCAGATTTGCCAAAGTTTGTGTTGTGTACGAACCCCAAATGAAAAACATGCATATGTATTTTCACGCTAGTCAACTCAGCTGCTGAAAACAGTACCCCGACTTTGCACTGTGTTGTAAGACCCCCAAACTGTAAAAAGCCCCCAGAACACCATATATTTTTGGAAAGTACATATTCTGACGGATCAAACAAAGTAAAATATATCTTTCTATACCAAAGCACCAAACAGCAAAACAATACTAAAAATACATAAGGAAAAATAATGCAAGGATAAAATTGCAATAAAACCACAAAAATTGTGTAAATCAATGAAATAACAAAATGACTGATCCGACAGCATAATTAGTGGCTAAAATTGATTGCCCAATAGTCAGGCTGCCAAAACAAATAGTTTTTAGGGGTAAAAACACATTAGTAAGATGAAAAAGTAGCCATGGGGGCTGTCAGCACTGCTAAGTCTCTGCAGAGGCGGCTAAAGCCACTGATGCAGAGATCAGCACTTATTTCTGCCAGAACATACTAGGTACGTTCTTGGCAACTAAAGCCCTTGCCTGCCAGAACGTAGTGATTGCAATAAAAGGTCTTTATTCCTGCTCATAGCATGCTCCATCATACCCTTAAAAAAAAAAAAAAAAAGATAGTACACTATAAAGTTTGTAATAACACGTCTCTGCAGATATTTCGGTTCAGGGCATTCTTGCTTTTTTGCCTTTTATGATGCATACTCCTGTTTCGTCTTCCTTTCTTAAGCTGAGAGAAAGTATGAAGCAGTCTTGCCTGCCATGTTATAAAGATACCAGAAGTTAACTGTGCTTGTGAGACTCCTTTACCTGCACTAATACAGGCTGTGGAGGCTGTGGATTTCATGTGTTTGGTTTTAAAAGGGTGAGGTGCAACCCTACTGTCCCTGCTAGATGTGTAAGTTACATACGTTTCTAAGCAAGTCAGTGCTGGTTTTGTTGCAATTTTGTAAATAACTGACATTATGCTTAATGCCAAAGGTATTAAAAGATAAAAATATAGAAAAGCCAGTATTTATTCCCAGAAAAGGTTGCAGCCCTTTGGCACTCCATTCAGTTTTAGTCTAGGCAGAAGGAGAGTGCAAGAATTGGGAGAACAATGTTGCTCCTTCCTTTTCTGCAGTATTTGTCTGCATGGCTGTGTGATTGTTTGCTGCAAGGCAGGTTTGTTTATATGCTGCGTCTGTTAACCTCTGCCATTACAACTGAGTAATCAACCAATGACCATTCAAATTATGTGACCGGTTACAGTTCACAAGCACCCAATAAATTACTAGGAGGAGGGCAGTATCAACATCCAATTGGAAACAAGTAAGGGCAAAGCCTGGGCATGATGATGTCATCATATAGGAAGTTCTTGGTGTGTCAGGTTCAAAATAGGCCACTCCCATCACTTCAGAAAACTGGTCAGAGAGACAGGAAAAGGACTGAGTTAATAGGTATAAAAATTAGCTTTTACAATGGCATTTTTACTTTTTGCTATGGAAAATGGTTTTTCTAACACATTGAGAGCGTTGTTACTGGTTTCATAAGATTTGTACATTGAAGGTGAACAACCCCTTTAAGAAGGAAACCTTCACTTACTGGTTCCTCATTTGTGTAGACATGAAAAATATGAGTTCAGAATCTGCACTTTTATTTTGTTTTCATCAACCAGCTGACCCCCCTCTGATAGTGAGGGTCCCACCCCTTCCTGCATCATTTTTTTACTATTAACATATTTAAAAAATAATTTTGGATTTTTTACTGCTTGCTGCAATATCCTTTCCTATAGCAATTTTAGCTTGCCTTATAGCTTCTTTGCATGTTATCACAGTAGGGAGGAAGATTTGTAACTGAGCTCAACAAACTGCCTGAACAGTGAGTAACTTACTATAATGCCTGTCTTGGGAAAGTTTTCATAATCTGATAAAGAATTTGATTTGGCAAGATTTTGAAAGAGTGTTCTGCAAATGTCAGGAAGAGAAACTTTTTTTTTAACTTGCTAAATTGCCAGAAAACTCTACTATCTACCAAAAACTGTATCTCCTGCCAAGGCCACTGAACTGCCATATGAACAAGAATCAGTGGATAAAAAAAAATTATATATATATATATATATATATATATATATATATATATATATATATATATATATATATATATATATATATAATATATATATATATATATATATATATATATATATATATATATATATATATATATATATCTCAAGGATTGGACACCATGGTGTTGCGTCACCTGTCAAATACAGCAGTTGTGTAGAACCAGAACCCAACCCACTGGACTGATACTAGGAATGCACCGAATCCAGAATTCGGTTCGGGATTTGGCCTTTTTCAGCACGATTCTGATTTGGCCAAATCCTTCTACCCAGCCGAACTGAATCCTAATTTGCATATGCAAGCTAGGGGTGGGGAGGGAAATCGCGTGACATTTTGTCACGAAACAAGGAAGTAAAAAATGTTTTCCTCCTGATATAAAGCTGGATCTTACCATCAACACCAATATTTGTTCCAACACCAGGGGGCACATTTACTTAGGGTTGAATATCGAGGGTTAATTAACCCTCACTATTCGACTGTCGAAGTTAAATCCTTCGACTTCGAATATCGAACGAAAAATCGAATTCGAAGGATTTTAATCCATCAAACGCCTTTCTTCGACCAGAAATTTTTTAGAAAGCCTATGGGGACCTTCCCCATAGGCCAACATTGCACCCCTGAAGTAGGGGGTCGAAGTTTTTTTTTAAAGAGACAGTACTACGACTATCGAATGGTCGAATAGTCTAACGATTTTTAGTTTGAATCGTTCGTTTCGAAGTCGTAGTCGAAGTAACCAATTCGATGGTCGAAGTAGCCAAAAAAATCATTCGAAATGCAAAGTTTTTTTTATTCTATTCCTTCACTCAAAGTAAATGTGCCCCCAGCTGTTGCCATCTGAAGTAACAGCTGCAGCATTATTTCAGACCTGGGATCAATATCGGACGACCAGTGGGAATGGGTGTTAAAGACTCCTAAGGAAGTAGGCATAGTCTACTTCAGCTGTACTTCATATACAGAGCTTACTATACGATACAGAGATTACATGCTATTGAAATACTGCCTTCTTCCTTATGTCCCAGGTGCAAAGGAGAAACAGCTACACTTCACACAATGTGGGGGTGTCCATAGGTTACACAATATTGGAAGGACATAACCCTTTGATTAACCTAACTATTTCAGAATTGAGGGAGGGGGATGCCAGAAACAGTTTACTTACAATAGATCCCAGTGATACGCTGGATATACATCCAAATCAGTTCATCACCAAAGCAAGGCAATTGCTCACTCTACACCGGAAAAACCCAACTCCACCCTCTTTTCAGGAATGGAAAACTTGTCAAACCTTTTATAGTTTATACTGATCAAGAGAGGACAAATGCTTAAGTATATCAAAATCTGGCGACACTGGAATAACTCATTGCAACCCAATGCAACATAATTTTACCCCAAAGTTGAAGCTACATGGGTAAAGGAGACAAGGGATGATAACTGACAATGAACACAGGGAAAAGGGGAAGTCAGTTAAGCTAAGTGTGGTTGAAGGAAGCTTGATATGAATCACTGTACACAATGCCTTGTTATACCAATGGTTAAAATGTATTGTATGTGTAAATCAAACTTAATGCAACTAGATTTGTAAATCTAATGGTAAACTTTTCAATAAAGTCTATTGAG
>NC_054372.1:80367130-80369630 GCF_017654675.1 Xenopus laevis
ATACAATATATATTATTATTATATATATATATATATATATATTATACAATACATATATACATAATATATACATATATATATTATATATATACTATATATATATACATATACATATACTATACATATATACATATACATATATATAGACAATACATATATATAAATACATATACATATATATATACATATATATATATATAATATAATATATATTATACATATACATATATTTAAATACATATTATATATATATATATATATTAGTACTATATATATACATATATATATTATATATAGATACATATACATTATATATACATATATATATAGATATATATATACATATACATTTATATATTAATATATATACATATATATATACATATATAAGCTTCAGAAGTACCTGCACTTTAACCCTCTCAGTTCGTGTGTGGGTGCCCGGTCAAATGGTATTATGCAACTTGGTCAAGATGTACCAGCACTCCAGTTCATGTTCATCAAAACCGTGAATATTATGAATAGTCACTCTCGTGTCAACGTTTCGGCCCACATCCTTGATTAAAGCCCCCAGATGTGCGGTGCCGGATTGAACGTTGGACACGGAAGAGGACTATTCAAATAAATATTCACGTTTGATTGAAACAAACTGGAGTGCTGGTTCCATCTTGACAAGTTATATACATATAATATACATATAATATACATATATATAAAAAATATATATATACATATATATATACATATATATAAGGATATATAACATATATACTTATATATACATATACATATATTATATACATATATACATTTATAATACTATATATATATACTTATATATATTACACCATATATATACACATACATACATTATATATATATATTACATATACCACTTACATATAATTATATATATACATATATATATATATATATACAATTATATATACACATTATATACAACATATATATATAGACACATATATATATATACATATATATCATACAATATATAACATACATATTATATAATACACACATATATATACACATATATATATACATATATATACACATATATATATATAGATACACAGTATATATTATACATTATAATACACATTTTATATATATATAATATACACATATATATATACATATAAGACATATATATATATATACACATATATATATACAATATATATACATTATATATATTATACACAAATATTAGATATACATATAAATACATACATATATATACACAACATATAATACAGACTATATACATACATATATTTTACCATATATTATACAGACATATATATACATATATATATACATATACAGAATATATATACAACATATATAATATACATATATATACACATATATATATGTACATAGACTATACATACATATATATACATATAATATATTACATATATTATACATATATAGTATACCCATATACTTAATATATATATATATACATTAAAATACTATACATATACATACATATATATTTAACATATACATATAATATAATAAATATATATACATAACATATATACATACTATAATATAAGATATAATACACGATATACATATACATATAATATATATAAGTACATTATATATATATATATATACATATATATATAACATATAACCAATTTTTACATATTTAATTATATATATAATATAATATATATATACATAACTATAAATATACATATATATATATATACATATTTATATATATACATACAGTACTAGTATATACATACGTATACATATATATATAATATATACCACATAGTTATACATATATTATATAGTACATTATACTATATAACTATATAATGATATTACTATATTACATATATAAATATAATATATATATATAATATATAATATATATGATATCATATATATATACAAACTATTATACCTATACACATACATACATATACACATATATAATATATACAACATAATATATACACACATATATATACACATATAGACTTATATATACACATCTATATATATACATATATAATACATAAAATAATATACTACACATATATAGATACACATATATATATAACATATACTATACATACATTAACATACATATAGTACAATAACATAACATACATATAATATACAGATATATACATTACAAACATACATTATTTATACCATATATAATATACATATATATTAGACCATAGATATACATATATATACATACAGATACAACATATTTATATAATATATACATAATAACATAGTGATTATACTATATATATACATTAACATATATATAATATACATATATATATACATATATATATAACATTATATTATACATATAATATCATTAATAATAATAACTTATATATATTTACATATATATACAATAATTATATAACAATATATATATACAAATATATAATACATATACTAATATATACATAATATAATATAGCATATA